>NC_033798.1:47893377-47910599 GCF_001876935.1 Asparagus officinalis
TTTTGATAGGGGGAGCAATCCCTATACTTGCTTCATACTCACCCATGCTTATTTGTAGGGGGAGCTTTCGCTCTCTTAATTCTTTTGTTCCCTTTTTGATGTTGTCAAAGGGGGAGAAATATTGTGAGTATATCTATCTTGTTTGTTTATATGCATGTGAGTTATTATCTTGTATATGTTCATTTCCTTCATGCATATATTCCTTTTTGTAAATTGTTTGTCATCATCAAAAAGGGGGAGATTGTTGGCCTTCTTGTTTTAGTGATGTTTAACAAACAATTTACTTCTAATGTTGTTTGTCTAGTGTTTGTGTTTTCGTATTTATTCTAGGCAAACAACGTGTTGGAGGATGGATGGAATAGAGCTTCAACGATCATATCCAAAGGAGGTTGGCGGAATGTCGGTGAAGCCTTGCTATTCAAAGTTCAAGATCCAAGTTCAAGCTTCATCCGCGAGATTACCAAGTCAAGCTTATTGAAGATCAAGATCATTGCTTGGGTAATTTAGTTTAGGAATTTATATTATGTGTGTTAGTACTTTAAGCTCAATCATATACACACATACACGTTTTGGTTTTTGTATATATATAGTTATATATATACATATATGTTTTGGTTTGATAGTTTTCAAGTTTTACTATGAAACAAATGAATAGAATTGGAAAATACTATTTTGTTTCATGTTTATATGCCTATATATGATTTCACCTTTAACAAGCTTATATTTAATGAAATCATATTTAGTGTTTTGAATATATTGCATAGAATATGCAATTTTATGAAAATATTGCATTTCTAGGTTATAGACTTCATAACAACATATTATATCTTTTATCAAGTCTATACAATCATTTCATAAGGTTTCAAAATGTTGTTTAAGTCAAAATATCAAAATATCAATTTTCAGGTTTTCATGTTTTGGACTATTTTGTAAAATGATGATATTTTTCATTTGGGAAGTCCTTTTTGATAACCAGTCATTGTAGCATGTTTATTATCATGTCTACAATCATTCCCCAAAGTTTTACATTTTTTGGAATTTATTTGATATTTTTAAACAGTGTTTTAAAATCAGCTTTGTTTTTCTGGGATGTCAGTTTTCGGTCGACCGGTACGGTCGACCGGTCAATTGACCATTCGTCAGTATTTTTCAGAGAGTCATCGGTCGACCGGTCCGGTCGACCGAGAGCTCAAATCGGTCGACCGACAGAATTTCCGGTCGACCGACGATGGTCCAGAAAGTTTTCTTCGTGTTTTTGCTCTCATCGGTCGACCGACGGAATTTTCGGTCGACCGACAATATAGCCGTTGGCTACTAACGGCTATTTCTGAGCTGTTTCTCTGGGGGCTGTTTTGTCATTTGTTTTGGGGGTTTTTGCTGAGATTTCTAGTGGGTATATATACCCCATTGCTGATGTCTTTTCAAATTGATTAAGAGAGTTTTTAAAAACAAGTTTAAGAAAGTTTTAAACAAGGGTTTGAGTTTGTTTAGTTTGTTTTTGGGGTTTGCTGTTACAAAGAGGAGTTTGCATCACCAGTTGAGGATTTCATCCTCAAAATCTTCTCATCCTCTCTTTGTGTTTATAGAGAAGTTTTCTAACTCTTTTCCCTAGCAATTTCATTATTGATTTATCATATATTAATTATTGCTAGTTTGCTATTTGAGTTAGATTTTATTTTACTCATTGTTACACACACCAACATTGAGCTTTTAGTATTTACATACATAGTATAGTTGGGTGGTGAGAGATTGTAACTTTGAGTTGTGCTTTCATTGTGTTCTCATTCATAGTTGATAACAATCATTTGTTATATTGTGCTTATTGTGAGATTCACTTTGTAATACACTTGTACACCGAGTGAGGAGTGTGTGGTGAGAGTCGGGGATCGTCCCAAGTGGAGTGGCGTCGGTTGACGAGCCTAGGGAGAGGTTGTAACCGAGCACTTGAGGGAGACACGGCTAGGTCCAACACTTAGTGGGTGTAGAGTGAGATTACAATAGTGTGTTGATTGTAAAGTTTTCGGTTAGCTAGAAAACCGAGTGTGAGGTGTAAACGTTATTCGGGTGAACGTAGAAAACCCGGTTGATAGTGGATTTCTCCCCGGGAGTGGGGAGCGGAGACGTAAGACGGAAGGTCTGAACTCCGTGATCATATTGCTTGTTTGAGTTTGTCTTTGGCGTATTTGTTTGTAGAGTGTGATTGCAAGAGTGTGAGTTGTAGAGTTTTCGGTTAGCTAGAAAACCGAGTGTGTAGAAGAAGTTCCGGCTTCCAAACCGGATTGTGTTAGTGGATTTCTCCCCGGGAGTGGGGAGCGGAGACGTAAGACGGAAGGTCTGAACTCCGTGATCATATTGCTTGTTTGAGTTTGTCTTTGGCGTATTTGTTTTTGCATTCATCTTATATCGCCAATTGTGCATTGCTCATTCATTTCATCCACTATCCTATTTAGATTGTTTACCCTTGAATTTATATATCCTTGCACATACATTACCTATATCTCTTTGTTAGGATATATCTTGTTGTTCATATTACTTATCCTAGCTCATATACATTGTTATATTTCATACTTGCTAAGATAACTTGTTAATTAGTTTTAATTGGCATTAGATCGGTTTAGATTAGCATAAGACCCTAAACACCCCCCACTCTAGGGTCTAACACTGTTGATTATCATTTTGTCTATGCAGCATCCATAATGATCTATTAGTTTAAGGATATAGGTTTTAGATTTTCAAAAGGAGGTCGAGGTATCTTATATCCTCCTTTCTATAAATAAGGACAAGTGCTTGAATCAGAGTCGACCAAGTCGACGTCTTCCAAATATCCCTTAGCTGATCATAGCAATTGCCAAGTTGAACAGGCTCAGTGGACAACATTTTTCTTTACCAAGGATGAGCGCCTCTATTGTTGGAGTTGACTCCATGAAGGGCCAACTAATGCCATGATTTTAGTTGATCACGCAAGTTGTCGGTCCATAGGATGGATGAGTTTTGTCGATCGTAATTTGAACAGTTGTAAATTAGTGAGTTCCAAAGTGCCTTTATTGGGCAGGCGATGGGACGCTATTGAAGAGACTTTGAGACGTTATTGATTGTTAAGTAACACTATTGCTTTGATTTTCGAGCGTAGTGGTTGTAGAGTAAAGAGGGCGGTGCTTCATTTTACAATATGACCTTTCAGATTTTGAGGTGAGTCACATTTGTTCGTACTGGATTGAGTTGATCATCCTGATCTAGCTAGGTGTCACCTTCAGAGTCTCTCTATATATATTCCTCTTTGATGCAAAGGGGATTTTCTTCACGAATCTTTGCCCAAATCTCTTTGCTTTCTAACTTCTTGCTCTTCAACAACCTTTGCCCTAATCTCCAATGATCTTCCATGGCCACTTAAGCTTCCGCCATTGGCCATAATGAGATGAGGATTAATCTCCTCTGACCTTACCACTCCCAGATCTGTACCCATGAGCTCGAAGTCTATTACGAGTGCTATGACCTCCCCAGGGCTTTCACCTTGTCAGCACTGAAAAGGATCACTGCAAAGATACATCGCCAGTTTACTTGGCCCATTTGGAGGATGGGCTCCAGTTGCCACTCCATCCCTTCCTTCAAGATGTATACGGCGCTCTGGAGATATCCACCTCGCAGTTCTCCCTTAACGCTATTGCCACTTTGGTGGGATTTCTGGTGATCTACCAGGAGGTTCGTGTGGAGGTAAGTATGTGATTGCTAGGCAACCTCTTCAGCGTCAAGATGATGAAGAAGGATGCCCATTATTATCTCTATAGTATAGGTGGCAGCAAGCTGGAGTCGGATGCTCTAGAGTCCAATAAGGATTGGAAGGAGTAGTTCGTACGGGTTTTCAGTGCCGACCCCATCTTATCTTGCCCCACATGGCCGAAGATCAAGAAGGATGTGTTGAGGTCGTGCATAGTCTTAGTTGAGAATGGGCGATAGCCTGAGAAGATCTGCTCCTATGCTATATTGTGAGAGATGAGTAATCTCTTAGAGTTGTCCTCGCTCTGGGTAGCATGCATACCTAGTATTCGACCGAGACCGACAAGGTGCGAGTGGCTGTTTTAGCTCTTCCTCTGAAGAATAACCCATTAAATAACATGAGGGGGGGGGAACTCTCCTTTAGGGGACCTAGCTTTGGTCATGAAACCATGAAAGTGGCTGAGGGGTGAGCTGGTTCCCGATGAGCTAAACGACTTACGGTCAAGGACGGCATAGCTTGCAGCAAAGCTGGTCAGACCCAGCGCCTCCTCCTAAGTGGAGAAGTTGGACAAGAAGAGGTGAAGGTTGAGCAGGGGCTAAGGGCCCAGTGTGCCCATCGAGCACGCTCGAGCTGACTTGGCAGTGAAGGTGGAGGTTTCTGCGGTGAGTCCTAAGGAGGGCCTATAGTCAGACGTCCTACCTCTCTAGCCGATAGAGGTTATCCTCCTCGATGGGGCTTCTCCTCCTAATCAATCGGAGGGTTACCAAGGGGTTGAACCGACCATAGGCAAAGCCCAAGCTAGGGAGTCAGCAATTCTGACTCCTTAATCTGAGTCTGCCCACATCCTGGGTAAAGAGCCCGTAGAGGCGTCGGAGGTTGTTGGAGAGGAGGCGACTCTACCTTAGTCGGCTGGGGAGCTACCGAAGGCTGATGATGCCTCGATGTGGGAGAGGGTCTTTAGCTAGCTATTCTGCTATCGCATCTCTAAGATTAATATCCAAGTGTGGGGCAAGCTCAGAGCCATGTTGATTGGTGAGCTAGGAGGAGCCTCTACACATCGAGAGGAGCTTTCGGAGGATGACAAGTTCGTCCTCAACAAGCCTTTAGATAAGAAGAGCTCAGTCCTCATGTAGGGGATGGCTTAGGTCTGGCCTTGGAGTAGTTTTGTGCTCCCAAAGGATGTGGAGATCCTGCAAGAGACGCCTAGCACCAATCTACATCTGGACCTTAAGGGCTATTTTCTGCAGGGTGCTCTAATCGAGCAGGAGTTGTTCTACCGGCTCACTTTTGCGCAGAGGCTCCCTGCCAATTTTGAGGAGGCTATAGTAGCCAAAAGGGTAGCTAGGGAGATTGCCAAGAAGAAAGTAGTGTCTTTGGAGGCTGAGCATGCAACTTGGAGCCAGAATGAAGGCAAACTACGCTAGGAGCTAGAGATGAGGGAATATATGATCAAGGGGCTTCAGGGGTATCCTACCGAGCAACCCACCATCATCACTAAGCTAAAGGAAGGGATCGGCTATTACCAGCATGAGATCATCGAGCGGGATAGCCAACTCAAATATTTGGCTGAAGAGGTTAAGGCTGAGAAATGTCCATGACTGGATGCTCAAAAAATTTGTTTGATCTAATTGCTTGGCGATCGAGAATCTAAAGTTGATCTTGAGTTGGAAATGTCAGCTCTCTAGGTGACGCATGTGACCATCTAGGCCTTGGAGGCTCGAATCACTATTTTGGATTCTAAGACTCATAAGTCAGAGGTCGTGGAGAAGTATCGCTAGGGCCCCTTGGGCAAAGTAGAAGTGTCGTTAGCCTACAAGGTAGGCTTTGCCTATCTTCTAGCCTTGCTCCCTCCAGAGTCCTAACCCCCCTTGACAGCCTCTATTCCCCTCGAGTCACTAGTTGCCTTGATTTTCTAAAGGAACTTGAGACGAAGGGAGGGGAATAATGCTGGAGGTAGATGATAGTGATGATGAAGATGAGTTCGGGGTTGACCAAGAAAAGGCCGCCTCTCCCGCCGCTCAACTTGCTTCACATGCCAAATCGAGTACCTCTCTCCCAAGTCCTACTCCCGACCCGAGCCGAGATGCCTGAGAACTGGTATCTTCTTCTTTTTTATTGTTGTAAATATGGATGTAAGCGATAATGTAAATATCTTGATATATGGAATGAAATTTTAGGCTTATTGGCCTTTATGATTGTTGCATGTCTTTATTCCACTCTTGTTCAGATATTTTTGTGCATAATTTTGCTCTGTTTGTTGAGATTGATGGTTTGAGATGAATCTAGATCTACATATTGAAGTGACTCTGGTGTGTGACTTAGACTTAATGAGGGCACTAAGGTCTTTTCGTCGAAGATGACCGAATGGTTGGAGTGCCTTGGTTTTACCTTGAAGAGGTACTAAGGTCTTTGGTAGGTGCCTTGGACTTAATGGGTGCGTAAAGGTCTTTTTATCAAAGATGATCGAATGGTTGGAGTGCCTTGGTTTTACCCTAAAGAGGTACCAAGGTCTTTGGTGGGTGCCTTGGACTTAATGAAGGGACCATTGTCTTTTTGTTGAAGAAGGCCGAATGGTTGGCGTGCCTTGGTTTTACCCTAAAGAGGTACCAAGGTCCTTGGTGGGTGCCTTGGACTTAATGAGGGCACCGAGCTCCAAGGTCTTTTTTTTGAAGACGACCGAATGGTTGGAGTGCCTTGGTTTTACCCTAAAGAGGTACCATAGTCTTTGATGGGTACCTTGAACTTAATGAGGGTACTAAGGTCTTTATACTAAAGATAACTGAATGGTTGGAGTGTTTTGGTTTTATCCGAGGTACCAAGGTCTTTAGTGGTTCCTTAGACTTAATAAGGGTGCTAAGGTCTTTTTGTCGAATGAGAAATGACTCAGCCTTAGATTCCTATAAAGATAAGGTACTGTGAGAGTATAGCATAAGAGTAAGAACTCAAAAAATTTTATATCATAAATGAGATTTACATTTACAGTCATTGGAAGTATTTCTTGAGGTGCTCGATGGTCTAAGGATGCTACAATATTCTCAAATAAGGGCTTATCAGTTGGTAGGTGCTGGGCGCAATTCCTCAAGGTTGTATAGGGTCCTTCCCAGTTAGGAGCCAACTTGCCATCATTGGTATCCTTGTCAAAAGCTTCTTTTCGAAGGATGAGATTGTAAACATTAAACCTACGGGGCCAAACTTTGTTATTGTAGCATCAGACACTACTGATTGATGACTTGGGATCGAAGAGCTTTTTCTCAGACTTCGTCAGTGAGATCGAGTCTGATTCGAAGCACCTCTATGTTTAAGTCTTCATCAAAATGTCATAGTCGGATTGTCGTCATGCTGATTTTAACTGGGGTGAATCCTTTGGCTCCATAGGCTAACTTGAAGGTTGTTTCTCCTGTAGAGTTCTTGTGAGTCGTGCGGTAGGACCACAAAATCCTATGTAACTCTTCAATCCAATTTCCTATTGCCGTGTCTACCTTCTTCTTTAGGTCTTGGAGGTTGCATTTGTTGGCAGCTTTGACAAGTCCATTGCACTTGGGGTGAGTAACCAAGGAGAATTTGAGGCGAATGTTCCACTCTTGACACAAGCTTCAGAAGCCCCCATTGTCGAATTGAGTGCCGTTGTCCATCACAAATGAGAGGGGTACACCAAATCGGTAAACAATAGACCTCAAACAAAATTAGTGACGTTACTCTCACAAATTTTAGCCAAGAGCTCGGTCTCGATTCACTCAGTGAATTAGTCGATGGCGACAATCAAGAACTTCCGCTGCGCAGAAGCTATGGGGAGATGACCCAGCAAATCTAACCTATACTGGCAAAAGGAATTGGACTCAAAATGGAGGTGAGCTTAGTGGCCGTTGCTCACAGAATGGTTGAGAAGAATTAGCACTTCTTGCACAGAAAGATGAGCTTTTCGAATTCGGCTAGTATGGAATAGTACCCCTGGTGAATGATCTTTTGGGTGAGAGTTTTAGGCCCAGGGTGATTCCTGCTAGTTCCTTCATGAATCTCTCAGAGAACATAGTTGGCTTCAGCATGCCAAAGACACCGGAGATAATGTCACACACTACTGCTGGAGTATGATAGTCGATAAAGTTAGTTATGGAGCATGAGATAGCAGCGAGTGTTCCTTTGTAGACTCCTAACTTCAGCGGCATTCTCTAGTAGGGTCCCCTGTGTTAAATATTGGATGATGGGATTGATCTAATAGGACTCAACAGGCATCTCAGCTTGCATGACAGCCTCTGATGCCATGATGATGTTAGGGTGATCGAGAGTATCAGTGTATATGTGTCCTAAACTACTTTCCAAACTAGTTAATTCGAGTTTGGATAGAGCATCCGCCAGAGTGTTGAGGGTGTGGGGGACTTGGGTGATTCTGAAATTGGTGAAGTTGGCTAATAGCTCTTTAGCCACTTTCAAATATAAGACCATTCTAGAATATTTGGCCGCATACTCTTCATTCACCTAAAGGACAATAAGTTGTGAGTCTGCCAAAATATAAAGGTGTTCAGCCTTTGTTGCTAAGGCAGCTCGAAGACCCCCCAGAAGTACTTCATATTCGGCCTTGTTGTTAGAGGTTGAAAATCCAAAAGTGATGGAGTGCTCATGCATTGACCCATCAGGGTTGCGCAAGACTACTCTTGCTTCACTTCTAGCTTCGCTAGAGGATCCATCCACTTTTAGCAACCACCAAGAGGTGAATTCTGGTGAGCTATATTTGAGTGTGCAGCACGTTTGAGGGGTAGGCGCCTTGGCTGCTCAAGATGTTGAAGGTTTATGCTGTGCTGTCAGTAAGGGTGCAGCTGATTCATTATCCGATGAGGTTGATTAATAAGGAAGCCGACCAAAGCCTAGGCCTTAATTGTCATCCTTGAATCAAACTGTACATCATGCTCACTGAACTTGATTTAATAGGTGACCATTCTTCCCGAAGTGGTCGGGCTTCTGAGTGCCTTGTTTAGAGGCAAACTGGTTCGCACAATTATGGAATATGCTTGAAAGTAGGGGCAGAATCTCCTGGCAATTGTGACAAGGATGAAGAAAGCCTTTTCTATGAGAGGGTAGTTGAGTTCACCTGCCTTCAATATTCAACTGACATAGTATATTGGCTTCTAGCTATTCTCTTCTTCTAAAATCATAACAGAGCTGACGGCTTTGGGAGAGATGGCCAAGTATAAATATAAGGTCTCCTCTTCCCTAGGTTGACTTAGTAGCATACTAGTGCTCAAGTATGTCTTGAGATCTCTGAAGGTTGTGCTGCACTCAGCTATCCAGATCTTGTTTTCCTTCAGCTCCTTGCTTCCTCTTAGGGGCTGTTTGTTTCACCAATTTTATAGAAAAGGATTGGTATTTGGATCTGACAGTGGAAATTTTGTAATAAACGGATTCCAAATGAATCCTAATCTGGGGTTTGTTTCAGATTTTTTTACAGATTTTAAAATCTGTAATGTACCCTAAATAGGGGTTTTTCTGAGATTTCCACATCCTCTTCTCCCGATCGGATTTGGGGGAGATTTTTGACATCCCCATCGCCTTTACCTCTTTGGGGTTTTTCGATTCCTTCGTCTTCGAAAACCCTCTGGTCGTGTGTGGAATCGGTGTGCTTCTCCTGCCTCATCTCACTCCTCTTTGTGCCTCTTCTCTTGCGGGCCTTCGATTTGTCGAACTCGTGGCTAGTAGGCTCCCTTCTCGAACTAGCCGTCGTCGATGCAGTTCGTGCTTGGTGGGATTCTGACAGTTTGTTGCTGTCGGGTATTTTGGAGCTTGTGTAGCTCCCTGCCTTTTTGTTGCTTTCGGGTATTTTGAGCTTGTGTAGCTCACTATCTTTGTGAGGTTGTGGCTGTTGTTGGGTGAAAAATTTGATCTCCCGAGAACAGGGAACTTCGTTTGTATCGATAAGAAAGCTTATTACAAACTAATAATCAAATGTTTACAACAGAAGCAGAGGGAAAGCCCTCCTTGTTTAACGTGGGTTCCTCGGTGGCGATAGGATGCTTCGCTCGGTGATCGTGCCGAGTCTGCTTCCCTTGGACGATCCGATCGAAGTTGCTGCCGGAGCTTCAGTTCTCAAATGAGGGAGCCTTTGGCAAAGGTCCAGGTTCAACTTTTGGGAGATTAGCCAGCAGAATATGCAACAGCCAATCCCCCTCTTCATGCTGCTGAAGATGGTTTTTAATAGGCAAGGGATGGCATGGGCCATCCCTTGATTCGTGGGATTTGACCACTGATGGAGGTGAGAGAGCCAGCCGCCCTAGCAATATGAATAGTCATTCGAGGGATTGTACTTTATGTCATATCACATAGGAATGGGAAGGCCTATCCTCGTATGTGAGACAGCGGCTGTCCATTACTCGAGTGGATTGGGCCAGCTCACTGTACGCTGGCGGTTCCAGCTCTTGACTTGGACCGATAAGCTGAGTTGCATTTATGAACTCGCAGGTTGATCTGGCACCTGTCCGATCACTCGTACCGTGAGCGGTCACTCGACGGGCCTGGAGTACTGTGCCTTCTCCCTTCAGGCCGAGAGAGGTGGGAAAGCGGGTTCCTGGTACTCGAATGGGCTTGGACAGCTCGCCGAATGCTGGCGGATCTAGTTCTTGACTCGGACAGCCGAGGTGAGCTGTATTTATGAATGCTCAGGTCGACTCGACACCTGCCCAATCATTCGTACTGTGAGCGGCCACTTGACGGTCTTGGAGTACTGTGCCCTCTCCCTTGATTTGTGGGATTTGACCACTGATGTAACTGTTCCCATACTCCAAGTGGGCAGTTGAAAGTGAGCTGGCGAGTCTGCAGCTTGGGTCTGCAGGCGAGCTGGGTCGTGCAGGTGAATTTAGAGCTGCAGGCGAGCAGGCAGACTTGGGTCTGCAGGCGGATTTGGGACTGCAGGCAGACTTGGGTCTGCAGGCGGATTTGGGACTGCAGGCGAAATTCGGGTCTGCAAGCGGATTTGGGGCTGCAGGCAGACTTGGGTCTGCAGGCGGATTTGGGACTGCAGGCAAAATTCGAACTGCAGGCGAGCTGCAGGCGAGCTCCTGAGCATGGATCGAAGAATAGGCCGCAACTTTCAAACCGTAAGTCGGAATTGGACGAATTATATATGAAAATCGCCTATCTCGACGAGATGGAGCCATCCGAACCGAGCCAAAGGCTTCAGTTCGCTTCCTCCGTTTCGCCAAATTCCTTACGGTTTGGGAGATATCTGCGTTTTCCCCTTTTTCGCTATTTCGGGTGAGGTTTTAGCAGTTTTGTTCTGAACTTCTCTGATAAAGATTTAAAGGTAATTTTTATTGCCTACAAAACCGCCTCCAAAGTTTTCAGACCTGAATCAGGCCGCATGGGGTCTGGAACACTTTGGATATGAAGACCCGTAAAGTGATCCCCGCTCAGATGGAGTGAGGAGCCCTCCAACAAGCTCGGTGAGCTGACCTCTTCGCTCGCAGCTGATGATCGCCTTCTAGGATTTTGAGCAAACCCTCAGCTATCAACGGACTTGATTTGTCTTTACCAACTGCCGTTTGAGTTGGACTAGCCATGCTCTTGCCCTTAGCATGGTAAGTTGTCGAGGATTTTCTCTTAGGCTCAATGCTAAAATTTCTCCTCTATCCTTAGCCTTTCGAGACGTTTGGATTAAGAGAGTAGGGAGCAGTTTAACCTCGTATACCAGTCGGAGGGTAGGAGCAGTTTAGACTCATGCACCAGTTGGAGTGAAGGGGCAGTTTAGCCTCGTGCACCGGTTGGAGGAAAGGAGCAGTTTATACTCTTGCACCAGTGGGAGTATAAGGGGGCAGTTTAGACTCATGCACTAGTCGGAGTAAAGGGAACAGTTTATACTCGTATACCCGTTGGAGTCAAGGGGGGAAGCTTATCTTCTCTTAGGGCAAAGATGAAGACGAACCCTGATTTGTCTTCTCTTGGGGCAAAGACGAACCCTGAAATAGCAGCACATCGCATAGTAGGCCACTATCAAACAACAACGCCTTTTATGGGAAAGACGGTGCTGGGAGAATCAAATCGTTCAGGGACGTATGAGTATAACGACTCATCGGACAACATCATTTGCGGGAATGACGGTGTCGGCTATCAGAGGTAATCGTTAACGTGATAGGAATTGCCGCGATCGGAGCGACTTTGAGGACCTACCATCCTTTTGAAGAGGATTGGTAAGTTGATTTTGTCAGAGGTGACCGTTAACATGACAGTGGGAGTTTATTGCGATTTGAGCAACTCTATGGACCTACCATCCTATTGAAGAGGACTGGTAAGTTGATTTGTCAGAGGTAACTGTTAACGTGACAGTGGGGGTCCCGCCATCCTATTGAAGAGGATTGGCGGGGGATTGTGGCTTTGGTCCTAACTATCTGAAGGTTTGACCAAGTGGGAGTTTGATGCAGCCCACCTGAACTGCTAGTATTGCCTGTTTTGAGCGGTTCGCCATAAATGGAAACCTGGCTCAAGAAGTGGGGCTCGACTAACTGTTAGGCTCGCCTGATTTGAGCGGTTCGCCGAAACTGGGAACCTGGCTCAAAGAGATGGGGCTCGCCTAAGCTGTTAAGCTCGCCTGTTTTGAGCGGTTCGCCACGAATGGAAACCTGGCTCAAGAAGTGGGGCTCGACTAACTGTTAGGCTCGCCTGATTTGAGCGGTTCGCCGAAACTGGGAACCTGGCTCAAAGAGATGAGCTCGCCTAAACTGTTAAGCTCGCTTGATTTGAGCGGTTCGCCGGAAACTGGGAACCTGGCTCAAAGAGATGAGCTCGCCTAAACTGTTAAGCTCGCTTGATTTGAGCGGTTCGCCGGAAACTGGGAACCTGGCTCAAAGAGATGAGCTCGCCTAAACTGTTAAGCTCGCTTGATTTGAGCGGTTCGCCGGAAACTGGGAACCTGGCTCAAAGAGATGAGCTCGCCTAAACTGTTAGGCTCGCCTGTTTTGAGCGGTTCGCCGAAAATGGAAACCTGGCTCAATGAGATGAGCTCGCCTAAACTGTTAGGCTCGCCTGTTTTAAGCGGTTCGCCGAAAATGGAAACCTGGCTCAAGAAGTGGGGCTCGCCTAAACTGCTAGGCTCGCCTGATTTGAGCGGTTCGCCGAAACTGGGAACCTGGCTCCAGAAACTGCCTGATTTGAGCGGTTCGCCGAAACTGGGAACCTGGCTCAAGAAGTGGAAGCGTAGGGAATAGTTTAACCTCTTATACTAGTTGGAGGATCAGAAGAAGCAGTTTATACTCGTGTACTTGTCGGAGTGTTAAGGGAGCAGTTTAAACTCATGCACCAGTTGGAGTGGCGAAGAACTATCAGAGGTGATTATTAACGTGATAGTTTTGTAGGCCCGTCGTCCTATTAAAGAGGATCGACGGGAGATTGTCAGAGGTGTAGTGTTAACTTGACAAGATTGTCGCGATTGGAGCGACTATGTGGGCCCGCCGTCCTATTGAAGAGGATCAACGGGGGAAATTTGGAGGACATGAGGGATCGGTCTCCACTACCAAGGCATCTTGGTCATCATCTCCTCGAAATTCATGCGGCTCTTCGTCGTCCAATAGCTTGAGCATGCTCTCGACTCGTTCTCCTTGGCGGAGTAAGTCTTTCCATGAGCGAGCTATGACAGCGCCCATGCTGGACAGAATGTTGACGGAAAGATTGTTCCGGCACATCTCAATGAGGGTGGCCTCGGAAACTCGATCGCGGGAATGCAGCGATAGGTTTCTGAATCTCTTGACAAAGTTTCTTACAGACTCTGTCTTCCTCTGCTTCACAGTTAGCAGGGTGGCCATAGACACTTCTGTGTCATCGTCGAAGAATCTGGCTACGAAGAGCCTTTCCATATCCTTCCTGCAGGCGATGGACCCGGGCTCCAATCTGCGAAACCATTCAAAAGCGACCCCCTTGAGGGTACCAACGAACAGTCGAGTTATAATGGGATCATTTTCCACTATGTGTCCAGTTTGCGCCTGGAAGTAGTAGATGTGTTGGGTAGGAGAACCCTTGCCATTGAACTGCAGGAGGTCCAGCGGCTCGAACTTTGCCGGGTAGGAGACCACATCCCATTCAATTGGATACAGTCTGACAACCCCCAGCTTGATCACGTGCTTCTGGAGCTTCAAGGCGTTGAGTTGACTTTGGATATCGTCAAACCTCTTGTCTCTTGGGTTATGACCCGAAGATGACGCTCCTCTAGATGACTCGGATGAGGAGTGAGAAGGAGTAGGCACCCGCTCTTTGTGCTTCAAGGATTTATGCGAAGCCCGCGAAGTCCTCTCTCTCTTCCTCTTCTTCTCGCTCAGGAGCTGCTCCAACATCTCCTTTAGGGAGTCGATGGTTGCTTGTTGCTCGTCGAGTCTCCTGGATATCTCATCAGGGATATCGGTCATGTGCACATTTGCGTGGTCGCCCTGAACTGAGCTTGAAGTCTGCGACATTGCCACTGCTGAGCAATCGTCGTCGTTGTTGTCAGAGACGGACGTCAGACCCGTGCAGGCAAACGAGGTGGCCACCCCCATTTGGGCGTGAGCGTATTGGCGAGGTTCAGGCTGGCGAGGTTCGCCTGTCAGGCGAGATTGGTATAGTGTGCCTGCGCCTGTCTGGCGAGCTGTTGCTTCGCCTTTCTGGCGAACTTGGGGCGTCAGGCGAGCTTGGTGAAGTCCGCTTGTTTGACGAAGCCCTCTTGAACTGCAGAGTTCGCTAGGCGCGCTTGGTTCGCCAAAATTGAGCACCTTGCTCACTGAGATGGGCTCGCCTAAACTGCTAGGCTCGCCTGATTTGAGCGGTTCGCCAAAATTGGGAACCTGGCTCAAGAGATTGGGCTCGCCTAAACTGCTGGGCTCGCCCGATTTGAGCGGTTCGCCAAAAATGGGAACCTGGCTCAAGAGGTTGATTCCCCCTAAGCCTGAATAATAATTCAGGCTGTCGTGGGGGATGAGGGATTGTGCCTCGAGACGAGCGAGAGCTTTTCGTCGCCGCTGTTTGGATCTTTTTGAACGAGGAGCGTTCATGTCGACGGCGGAGGCGTAGTCTGCGTCGACACGAATGGTTGATTCCTCTTGCACAGGGGTTTGCGAGGATCGTTCATTGACCCACTCAGCAGCCCCTAGACCTGCATTCTCGAGTCTCGGCTCGGCCTCGACTGGTTTGGGAGGAAAAGAACCCCCTGCCTCGGCTTGGGTAGTAGATCCCTTAGGCTTGGTTGCCTCGGCCTCTTGGGGCTGGGCCACCTGCACGACTCTGCAGTCATCGCGAGACGTATTGCCGCCAGAAGAGGACGATCGTAAGTACCCCTCGAATTTGATCACAAGGGACTCAACAGTAGTCCATGTAGCAACTTCGTCAAACTGCGCCACCACCAATTCATCTGAATGAACGGATTCTCCCACTATGGTCGCCATCTTCTGTTGGGTGAAAAATTTGATCTCCCGAGAATAGGGAACTTCGTTTGTATTGATAAGAAAGCTTATTACAAACTAATAATCAAATGTTTACAACAGAAGCGGAGGGAAAGCCCTCCTTGTTTAACGTGGGTTCCTCGGTGGCGATAGGATGCTTCGCTCGGTGCTCGGGCCGAGGCTGCTTCCCTTCGAAGTTGATGCCGGAGCCGGAGCTTCGGTTCTCAAATGAGGGAGCCTTTGGCAAAGGTCCAGGTTCAACTTTTGGGAGATTAGCCAGCAGAATATGCAACATCCAATCCCCCTTTCTTCATGCTGCTGAAGATGGGTTTTAACAGGCAAGGGATGGCATGGGCCATCCCTTGATTCGTGGGATTTGACCACTGATGGAGGTGAGAGAGCCAGCCGCCCTAGCAATATGAATAGTCATTCGAGGGATTGTGCTTTATGTCATATCACATAGGAATGGGAAGGCCTATCCTCGTATGTGAGACAGCGGCTGTCCATTACTCGAGTGGATTGGGCCAGCTCACTGTGCGCTGGCGGTTCCAGCTCTTGACGTGGACCGATGAGCTGAGTTGCATTTATGAACTCGCAGGTTGATCTGGCACCTGTCCGATCACTCGTACCGTGAGCGGTCACTCGACGGGCCTGGAGTACTGTGCCTTCTCCCTTCAGGCCAAGAGAGGTGGGAAAGCGGGTTCCTGGTACTCGAATGGGCTTGGACAGCTCGCCGAATGCTGGCGGATCCAGCTCTTGACTCGGACAGCCGAGGTGAGCTGTATTTATGAATGCTCAGGTCGACTCGACACCTGCCCAATCATTCGTACTGTGAGCGGCCACTTGACGGTCTTGGAGTACTGTGCCCTCTCCCTTGATTTGTGGGATTTGACCACTGATGTAACTGTTCCCATACTCCAAGTGGGCAGTTGACAGTGAGCTGGCGAGTCTGCAGCTTGGGTCTGCAGGTGAGCTGGGTCGTGCAGGTGAATTTCGAGCTGCAGGTGAGCAGGCAGACTTGGGTCTGCAGGCGGATTTGGGACTGCAGGCAGACTTGGGTCTGCAGGCGGATTTGGGACTGCAGGCGAAATTCGGGTCTGCAAGCGGATTTGGGACTGCAGGCAGACTTGGGTCTGCAGGCGGATTTGGGACTGCAGGCGAAATTTGAGCTGCAGGCGAGCTGCAGGCGAGCTCCTGAGCATGGATCGAAGAATAGGCCGTAACTTTCAAACCGTAAGTCGGAATTGGACGAATTATATATGAAAATCGCCTATCTCGACGAGATGGAGCCATCCGAACCGAGCCGAAGGCTTCGGTTCGCTTTCTCCGTTTTGCCAAATTCCTTACGGTTTGGAAGATATCTGCGTTTTCCCCTTTTTATCAGTGTTTTTCCCCTTTTCGCTATTTTGGGCGAGGTTTTAGCAGTTTTGTTCTGAACTTCTCTGATAAGGATTTAAGGCAATTTTTATTGCCTACAGCTGTTCTTTGGAGCTTGGAGCTTGTGTAGTTCCCTGTTTTGTGGTTTTGAGCTTGTGTAGCTCCCTATTTTTTGGTTTTGGATTTGTGGGGTTTTGGCTGTTCTTTGAACATGAACTTGCGGTTTGTTGAACACAATTGTATTGGAGCTTGTGTAGCTCCCTGCCTTTCTGTTGCTGTCGGGTATTTTGAGCTTGTGTAGCTCCCTACCTTTTTGTTTTTAGCTATATTGCAGGAATTTTATGCATTTGCAGGAGCTTTACTTGGGTTTGTTGAGCACGAGTTAGTTTTTGGCTTGTTTTGGGGTAACTTACAGATGATATTTCAAAGTTGCTACAGTGTTGATCCCAAAAAAGGCATTTTGGAACCAAACAGGATATTAGAAATTGGAGGGTTTCTATAAAAGTGAGATTCTATTTTTCCATGGGGTGAAACAAACATAGAATGCCAAAAAATAGGATTCCATAAAACTACAAACTTATCTATAAATTTTTTATGGAATAGGTAGGAATCCATAAAAAAACCAAATTCCTAATCCTATTCTTGTTTATTGGTGAAACAAATTGTTAGACCCTAGAGGTGGGTGATTAGGGTCTTATGCTAATCTAATCCGATTATATGCCAATTAAAATTAATTAACAAGTTAT
>NC_033798.1:47911599-47914924 GCF_001876935.1 Asparagus officinalis
TATTAATGATTTACCTAATGATGAACTTGCTTGTGCTAGTGAAAAATTATTGCATGCCTACAAGAAATTATAAAATAATTTTATTGATTTAAAAAGCAAGCATGAAGATTTAAAATCTGATCATGAGAAGTTAGCTTCCAAATTTGATATCATTTCTCAAGAAAGTATTGCTCTTCAAGAAAACAATGATATGTTAAATTTGGAAAATAAAAATTTGAAATTGGATATTGCTAACTTGACTCATGACAAAAATAATACCATATTAGAAGTAAAGAACATAAAAAATGATACTGCTTCTTTTATAAATGAACTATTTATGTTCTACTTCTAATAAAAATGCATATGTGCCAAATGATGAGTTGAATGTTGTTAAAAATCGCATTTCATCTTTAGAAGGCTTATGGACATGTGTGCCAAGACTAAGTCAAAATCATCCACTCATTATGCACACATGTATAGCAAAACTTATAAGTGTTCTATTTGCGGCCGTCAAGGTCATTTAGCTAAGTTTTGTTATGATGCACACAAACTTAAGAATTCTAATGCTCCTTGTGCATCTCATGTAGCTTCTTCATCTTGTACACTTACACATTCACATGCTCATTCTCACAAAGTTCATCGTAAGCATGCTAGTGTGTTCAAGTGTGATCATTGTGGTCGTTTTGGTCATTTGGCCGAATATTGTTTTGATTTGAAAAATAAATCTCATTTGCCAAATGTTTCTAGTAGACCACATGTTTTTAAATGTGATGTTTGTGGTAGGTTTGGACATCTTGCTAAATTTTGTTTTGATGTGCAAAAAGTTCCTAAGTTGCAATATGTTCCAAATAGACCATTGTTTAAGAATGTTTCTCATTTGCAAAATAATTTTAAAAGAAAATCTTTATTTGCAAATGATTCACGTGCACGAGCTAATGGTCCACAAAAACAAATGGATCTCTTTCATTGCACAAATTGCAATCGGAAGGGTCATTTGAATGAATATTGTTTTGACCATGTTAGTGCACCACATATACCTAAGAGGGTTCATAACCCTAAGGTTTTGAGCTTAAATGATAGGGGTCATGTCCCTAAATCTTTTGGTACCAAGAGTTCTTGGGTACCAAAACAAATTTAAACTTTAAACCAAGAATTTTAGTGTTCTTACTTTTTCCTTTCTTGGTTTTAAAATTATGTCTTAAAATATTTTGATTATGAAAATAAATTTATAATTGATAAAATCTTATGTTTTCATGATTATTTGTTTTGTTTTGATGAGAGGTTTGTATTTATATAACCCTCCGGGTTCATTGGGTGTTTATTCCCAAATTAAGTTTACCGGATGCTAAAATGATTATATGGGTTGGAACAAGCTCAAGAGCTTGATATAATTGTTGCCTCTCTCAAAAATTGTGTTTTGATTTGTTGCTTTTGAATTCATTATAATTCACTTATATGATGATATTTATGTGTTTGTGCTAATGGATCATCTATTCGTGCTTTATAATGTATTCTATGAGTGGTTTGATCAAGTCTTACAAAAGAATTTTTTTTGTTGATCAAACATCATTTTTGGTTTAAATGGTTGATTTATGATTTCATTTGGTTGATTTGTTTTCATTCGAAAACTCTTTTTGCATGATTCTCATGTTTTCTCTCTTTTGATTTCATAAATCTATTTTTTATACATGGTTTTTAGGCTTGTATTTTGAGACACCTATTTATCGTGACATATCATTATGTGCTCTCATTATCTTGTTTGTATGTTAGTGATATCTAGCATATATATCTTTCATTTATGCTTGTTCACATTTGTTTGCCGTGTTCATAATTGCGCATCTTCCATATGGCAATTTGATAGGGGGAGCAATCCCTATACTATGTGTTATACTCACCTATGCTTTATGATAGGGGGAGCTTTCGCTCTCTTATTCTTTTTGTCTCCCCTTTTTGATGTTGTCAAAGGGGGAGAAATATTGTGAATTGTGAGTATATTCTTTCTTGTTTATATGCATGTGAATTATAAATTATATGTTCATTACCTTCATGCATATACTTCGTTTTGTAAATTGTTTGTCATCATCAAAAAGGGGGAGATTGTTGGCCTTCTTGTTTTGATGATGTTTAACAAACAATTTATTACTAATGTTGTTTTTCTAGTATTTGTGTTTTCTTATTTATTATAGACAAACAACGTAGTTGGAGGATGGATGGAATAGAGCTTCAACGATGATATCCAATGGAGGTTGGCGGAATGTCGGTGAAGCCTTGCTATTCAAAGTTCAAGATCCAAGTTCAAGCTTCATCCGCAAGTGTACCAAGTCAAGCTTATTGAAGATCAAGATCATTGCTTGGGTAATTTAGTTTAGGAAGATCTAGCTTGGGTAATTTAGTTTAGGGTTTATATTATTTGTGTTTAATACGTTAAGCTCAATATAATATACACACACATTTTATTGGTTTCTTCGTATATATATATAGTTATATATATATACATAAGTTTTGGTTTCTATGCACATATATATAGTTATATATATACATACATGTGTTTTGAGTTTTTATGATTATATATATGAAATTTTCTATTGTGTTTTTTCTACTGTGTTTTTTGAAAACATTGCATAGAATATGTAATTTTGTAAAAATATTGTCTTATTAGTTTATAGACTTTAATATCAGTTTATACATGTTTTACTAAGTCTACAAAAACATTTCACAAAGTTTCAAAAGTTGGTTTATGTCAAAACATCAAAATTCAAGTATCTCATATTTTCATGTTTTGGACTATTTTGTAAAATGATGATATTTTTCATTTGGGAAGTCCTTTTTCGAAACCAGTCGTTGTAGCATGTTTATTATCATGTCTACAATCATTCCCCAAAGTTTTACATTTTTCTGAATTTATTTGATATTTTTAAACAGGGTTTTAAAATCAGCTCTAAAACCGATTTTTTCTGGAATGTCAGTTTTCGGTCGACCGGTACGGTCGACCGGTCAATTGACCATTCATCAGTATTTTTCCAGAGAGTCATCGGTCGACCGGTCCGGTCGACCGAGAGCTCAAATCGGTCGACCGACAGAATTTCCGGTCGACCGACGATGGTCCAGAACGTTTTCTTCGTGTTTTTGCTCTCATCGGTCGACCGACGGAATTTTCGGTCGACCGACAATATAGCCGTTGCTTTTTAACGGCTCTTTCTCTGAGCTGTTTGCTGGGGGTTTTTGTCATTTCGTTTTGGGGTTTTTGGCTGAGCTTTGAGTGGGTATATATACCCCATTGCTGATGTCTTTTAAAGTTATCCAAGAGAGTTTTAAAACAAGTTTAAGAAAGTTTTAACAAGGGTTT
>NC_033798.1:47922800-47928627 GCF_001876935.1 Asparagus officinalis
GAGCCACCTCAGGGTGGCTCGGCCAAGGCCGAGCCACCCCCTGGGGTGGCCGAGCCACCTCAGGGTGGCTCGGCATGAGCCGAGCCACCTTGAGGTGGCCGGCCACCTTGAGCTGGCCACACGTGCACACGGGCACGGGCACAGTAACGAGAGCCTATAAATAGGCCAAGGGGTTCTTCATTTCAAAAGGTTGGAAATTTTGGAGAGAGGCGAAGCCCTGCTGGATTGGAGACTCGGAACTTAAAAAAGATTGAAACTTTGGGACTTCGGGGACTCACTCCTTCAGATCTGGTGCTCGGCGATCATCAACGTCAAATAAGGCAGGTGTTCGAGAGGATCGGATCTCAGATCTACGTTGCTACACTCCGGATCTAAGCTTGGTCTTAGATCCCGAGACTTGGACGATTGTTTCCTTGGTGAAACAATCCTCCCCGGCTATTATTTCCTTGGTGAAATAATACCCGTTGTACTGCGTAGATCCGACCGGATCTAGATCGCGCGGTGGTCCACGGCAAACAACCCCGGCGCAGGCAAAGAACCCACAAAGCGAGCGACCGCAAAACAGGAGCTCGCGATTCGTTCGACACAAAAGGAGAAAAGTTGTAATCTTTGTTTATTTTTATTTGATTTTCGTTGTAACCGGATCTTATAAAAAGACCGGATCTTTTGTAACTCAAAAAGTTGTAACTCAAGATGACAATGGAATCAATAACAAAGAAAGCAACGAATTTTCCAGCGAACAATCTGGCGACCACAGTGGGAGCCACCGATCTCGCTGCCGAGATCGGAGCGTCGCAGCCGCGGATTCAGATCCCAGTCGTGGAGGAGGTCGAATACGAGTTCGATCAGACCAAGTTCGAGGAGTACCTTTCATCCTCGTCTAGATCGACCTCCCCCCGCAAGTCCAAGAAGTCCAAGTTCTCTTCCAACAGAAAGGTGCGTTGGTACGAAGAAGTTGAAGCTACCAACGACGACCTCATCTCGATTGACGCCAAAGTTGCGTCAGGTGAGGCTCCACCAACCTCCAACCAGATCAAGCTGGTTCCAACCAATTCCTCCGTCACCAAAGGAGCGGTGACTCTCTCAAAGAGAGCCCGCCAAAGGCAACGCCAACGCTTGGCCAAACAATTCGCCAAAGCGATGGAGTCCACCGACGGAGTCCGCTACAACGCGGGTCTGAAGAACGAGAGAGGCAAACAGCCTCAGCAACAAATGAACGGCGCCTCTTCCAAGTCGCCAATGATGGAATGGGTCCGTGTCAAACGGAATCGTTCGACGCTGGAAGAACGCATCCGCAAACGCCGCGCACTATCAGCGCAGGCACGGGCTCAAGCCGAAGAAGCCCGTAGAAAGTTGCAGAAAGAAGTGGCCAAGAAGCCGTCACCAACTCGCAAAGTTTGGAGGCCGAAGTCTGAAGCGGCGGTTCAGACCAAAAAGCAGCAACTGCAGCCTCCAACTAAAATTCAACCTCCGGCGGACCAAGCTAAGTCGCCGAGAGTTCTCATAGCTACTCCGGGAGATCATGCAGAATCCTCCCGAAGAAGAAAGCCAGTCTTGGAGCGCCTCGGTCCACTTCCTGAGGAGCGAAGCAAAACTCCAATCCAAGAACGTTTGGGCCCACTAAGAAATCCCCAAACGACGCAACATGCTGGGGGTCGCCGCAACCCTCAACATGACAAAGAAATCATGGCACCCAAGCGCACTATGCTGCGCATTGAAGTTCAGGAGCCCGCTGAGAATTCACGCCCAAAAAGGCATGTCTCGAGGCGCGTGACTCTTGAAAGTCCAAAGAAGGCAGTTCTCCCTCAGAAGGAAACGTTGTCGTCTGATGATGATTACGTTATACCTGAGAAATCGTGCCAACACACGATAGGTTGCTCTGACTTTCAAACAGACGAGCTGTACTATCGTGCTGGGGGTACGAGCAAAGCCAGAAAGAGAAGTCCTCGAAGACTAGAAACTCAGTGCCCTTGTTCAAAGCTCATTCGGGCGGTACTGTCTGAGTGCAACTGCATCAAGGTAGTCCCAGAGAGAATCTCAGTGTTCGAAAGGCTTAATACCGAAACGCCAAAACCAAGGCATAGGCAAGAACGGTGGTTAAAGACGGAGAATTTCCGAGGGTCACCGCCAACATGACCAGCAAAGAGACATCGACACAGGTTAATCTCAAGTCGTTTCTGGAAGCATCTCGGCGTGTAACCCGTCTGCAGTCCGGAGCCATCGCACGAGGAACTTATGGTAGGGTTCGGACAAGAGTACCTTCAGAAGGTGAAGAGTCGGATACCTGCTCCGCAGTCGCATCAGATAATACAGTGTCCAGTGAGGGGGAACCCCGCGAGTCACTGATGATAAGCGCGGAACAAGTGGCCAAGATGCTCGAAGATGCCATAGCCAAACAACAGGAAAGCTTTAGGTTCGAGATGCAGATGGCCATGCAGACTATGAGAGAGATGCATGAGCAACAAATCCAGGCATTGACGAACCAGCAAGGTGAACCAAGCCGCCGTAACCAGGTAGTTCAGGAAGAGGAGCACACGGATAGGGATGAAGCTCATAACCCTCCCGTCAATGCAGGGGGTGGTAACGAGGATGCCAACGAAGATACAAGTGAAGACTTGAAGATCAAAAACCTCGAGAGCAAAATCAACACATTGATCTCCGCTCAAGAAGGATCTGAAGGTGCGCGGTGAACAAGCCGAACGCTTCCTTAAAAGGAAGAAGGCCGAAAGGAACCAACCGACGGTTAATCTGCTGGACTCAAACTTCGCTTCCCGTGGTAAGGGCAAAGCACCTGCAGCTGCTGGTGGTGCTAATCAAGCGTCACAACAGCAATCCCGAAGGCAGCAGAAGACTTCGGGTCCGAGACTCCAGAGAGAGTATTCCTTCAAGGACGAAGACGTTCCAACCATCTTCGAATCGCTCCTCGAAGGCAACAAGATCAAGCTACCACCTATCACGAATCAGGAGGAAGCTGATAACACTACGGACCCAAAGTACTGTGCATACCACAGAAGGGTTGTTCATCCCACCAAGGATTGCTTTGCTCTCAGGAATAGCATTCAGACCTTGGTCGAAGCCGGCGTTATAACGCTAAGGTAAGCCAAATAAAAACGGCAAAACTCCGACCGGTATAAGAGTATAAACTGCTTCCTGACACTCCAAAGAGTATACGAGTATAAACTGTTTCTCAATCCTCCGACCGGTATAAGAGGTTAAACTACTCCCTGATACTCCAATAGGTATATGAGTCTAAACTGTTTCCCCACTTTTGACGGGAAGTTCCTGGAGAATATTAAGCTAATATTCTTAAGGATAACCCGGTTAGTTAACTGATAATAATGTCCGAACCAGTTCCGCAGAGGAAACTGGGGGTGGACGATTTATGTAACGGGAAGTTCCCAAAACCACAGCAATGTAATGAATAAGGACTCCCATTCAAGTTCTCACTGTGTCTGTGCACTCAACACTCTCTCTGTTAGAGTCTGGACGTAAAGTTCCTGATTGGTCAAACCTTCTTACAGTTAGGACCACAGTCAAAATCCCCTCTCGATTCCCCCAATGAACGAGAGGTCCACAAATCGAGCGATCAAACCTTCCTACAGTTAGGATCGTCTTAAACCTTCCATTCGGTCAAACCTTTCTACAGTTAGGACCAAAACCAAAATCCTCTCTCGATTCTTCCAATGAACGAGAGGTCCACTTTCAAATCGAGTGATCAAACCTTCCTACAGTTATGGTCACCTCAAACTCCTGTTTGGCCAAACCTTCCTACAGTTAGGGTCAAAACCATATTTCGCTCTCGATAAATAAGAAATTCATCTTTGGTTCGGTAATCAAACCTTCCGACAGTTAGGGTTATCTGAATCTTTTCGATTCTTGGAGTGGAGATCCCACTCTTAGTTTCACCTTTCCGGATTCTGGGGGTGGAGATCCCACCTCGAGTCTCCTTTCCGTTTGAAGATAGAATATAAAATTTTTCTTCTTCAGTGTCGGGAGATAGGATATAAAATTCTTCCTCTCCCATTTCAGGTTCGTCTTTGCCCCAAGAGAAGACACCACCTTTTTCAACTCTCAAAATCTGTGCTTCACAGGTACAGGAAGTTTATCCCGAATCCTAAGTAGGGATAAGTCTGCGCCTAACACGCGCTGCCGGTTTAGTCTTTTTTCGTAGAAAAAAGACACCAGAGTTTGATTCTGGGGTATTCTATCCTGAAACCTTAGCAAGGATAAGTCTGCGCTTAACCCGCGCTGCCGGTTAGTTCTTAACCGTTAAAAAAGAATACCCGTCCGCATTTCAACATTGTGGCAGGTTGTTATTAATAACACCAAAATCCATGCCTTACACGCATGGGGAATTTCATCCTGAATCCTAAGAAAGGATATGCCGACGCCTAACACGCGTCGCCGGTTTAGTCTTTCTCCGAAAAAGACACCAGAATACCAGTCCGGGGTATTTTATCCCGAAGCCTAAGTAGGGATAAGTCAGCGTCTAATACACGTTGCCGGGTAGCCTATTCCCGTAACAAATGGTAAAGCCTATGTATTCGACATCATAGCACAAAGTCTCAGAGAATTCACTCTCTTAGCACAACGTTACATGCGGAACGGATTTAGACAACCTGCATGCTAGCCCGATTCAAACGGTAGTCGGTAAAGGCTAATCAAATCCGTTGAAGGATGGGGGTTAGCCAAAAATCCCAAAGTCAACGCCTAACACGCGTCGCCGGGTAGTCTATTCCCGTAAGAAAGACGAAGTCTACGTATTCAATATCGTAGCACTAAGAGTGTTAACTCTCTTAGCACAACGTCACGTGCGGAACGGATTTAGACAATACGCATGTGAGCCCGATTCAAACGGTAGTCGGTAAGAGCACGTCAAATCCGTTGAAGGCTGAGGATTTGCCAAAAATCCTAAGTCAACGTCTCATACACGTTGTTGTTTAGTCTTTTCACAGGAGAAAGACGAAGTCTACGTATTCAATATCATAGCACTAAAAGGGTTAACTCTTTTAGCTTAACGTCACATGCGGAACGGACTTGAACAATCCGCATGCTAGCCCGACTCAAACGGTAGTCGGTAAAGGCTCATCAAACCCGTTAATGGCTGAGGGTTTGCCAAAAATCCTATAAATACGAGAGTCACTGACGCATCAGCTTCATTAGTTGGTCTCGTGACTTGAGCATCCTACGACGTTCGAAACCCTAGGGTCGACGCCAGTCAACGCGAAACCCTAGGGTCAACGTCGGACAACGCGAAACCCTAGGGTCAACGCCGGACAACGCGTGATCCTAGGTCGACGCCAGTCAACGCAGTGCAATCAAACAGTTAACGTACGACGTTCAAAACCCTAAGGTCAACGTCGGACAACGCGTAACCCTAGGTCAACGCCGATCAACGCGTTGCGATCAAAAATTCAACGTACGACGTTCAAAACCCTAGGGTCAACGTCGGTCAACGCGTAACCCTGGGTCAACGCCGATCAATGCGTTGTAACGAAAGAATCAATACTCCGAAAAGTATACGAGTATAAACTGCTTCTTATTACTCCAAAAAGTATATGAGTATAAACTGCTTCTTAAATACTCCAATAAGGTATATGAGTATAAACTGTTCCCTAATTTTGGTTGAGAAGTTTCTGGAGAGTATTTTTCTAAAAAAAATATTCTTAAGGATAACTCAACAACACTACGCCGGACAATGCGTTGCAGATAAAGACTCGACGCCAACAATCGATGGTCAGCTGAAGATTGAACCGACTTCAAAGTTCAAAATTCCGACAACGGTCAGACAATAAATGCAGCACCGGAAACCTTACAGACATTCGAC
>NC_033798.1:47928652-47939321 GCF_001876935.1 Asparagus officinalis
TGAGCCACCTTGAGGTGGCTCGGCCCAGTGCCAGCCACCCAGAGGTGGCCGACACTGTTCCGTGCGCGGGCACAGTAAAGAGAGCCTATAAATAGGCCACTTGGTTCATTTGTTCAAGGGTTAGAAATTTTGAAGGCGAAGCTCTGCCGGATTCAAGACTCGAAACTTAAAAAAGATTGGAGCTTTGGGACTTCGGGGACTCACTCTTCCAGATCTGGTGCTCGGCGATCGTCAACGCCAAATAAGGTAGGTGTTCGAGAGGACCGGATCTCAGATCTACGCAGATGTACTCCGGATCTAAGCTTGGTCTTAGATCCCGAGACTTGGACGATTGTTTCCTTGGTGAATCAATCCTCCCCGGCTATTATTTCCTTTGTGGAATAATACCCGTCGTACTGCTTAGATCTGATCGGATCTAGATCTCGCGGTGGTCCACGGATAAACCCCGGCGCAGGCAAAGAACCCACACAAAGCAAGAGACCGCAAAACAGGAGCTCGTGATTCGTTCGAAAGGAAAGTTGTAATCTTTTTCTGTTATTTGATTTTCGTTGTAACCGGATCTAAAAAAGACCGGATCTTTGTAATCGATAAACTATTACAAGAATTTGCAATGGAATCAATGATGAAGAAAACAACGATTTTTCCCGCGAACATCATCCATCAAAGGGCAGACTCGGACGAATCACGATCGAATCAAGATCAGTTTCAGACTCGAACTCAGAAGTGGATTTACTGCCAAATCAGGAATCGGATTTACTGCCAAATCAGATCAACAAATGAGAGTCTAAGTCAACCGAATCACGGACTGAACCGGAAACGCAAAACGACGAAACCCAACCAAAACCCAACACCAAAGGGGGGGCTCGGCCAAGGCCGAGCCACCCTGAGGTTGCTCGGTGTACCGGCCCAGATCTGTGCGCGGGCACAGTTCAGAGAGCCTATAAATAGGCCCCCTTGGTTCATTTTTCAGAGGTTGGAACTTTGAGAGCCGAAACTCTGCCGAATTGAGAATTGAGCTTGGAGTTTTGAAGACTTGAGGACTTGAACATTCAGATCTGGTTCTCGGCGAGCATCCACATCACAAAAGACAGGAGTTTGAGAGAGAGAGAGATCAGATCTGAGATCTACACGATATCATACTCCGGATCAAAGCTTGGCCTTTGATCCCGAGAACTAAGGGCGATTATTTCCTTGGTGAATTAATCCCCCCCGGCTATTATTTCCTTTGCGAAATAATACCCGTCGAATCATGTAGATCCGACCGGATCTAGATCGCGCGGTGGTCCACGGATTAATCCCGGCGTTAGCAAAGAACCCACACAAGCGAGCGACCGCAAAACAGGAGCTCGTGATTTGTTCAAAAGGAGAAAGTTGTAATTTTTTTTCTTTGATTTCGTTGTAACCGGATCTAAAAAAGACCGGATCTTTTGTAACCAAAAAGCAATTACTTGAGATAACAATGAATTCAATGAAGGCAATTTTCACCGCGAACAATCTGGCGACCACAGTGGGAGCCACCGATCTCGCTGCCGAGATCGTCACGTCGCAACCGCGGATCTCAATCCCGGTCGAGGAGGAGGTCGAGTATGAATTCGACCAGGCCAAGTTCGAGGAATACCTCTCATCCTCGTCCGGATCTACCTCCCCCCGCAAGTCCAAGAAGCTCTCCTCCAGGAGAAAAGCTCGTTGGTTTGAAGAAGTTCAGAACGCCAACGAAGCTCTCACCCCAGCTGACGCCAGAGTTGCGTCGGATGAAGTTCCACCAACCTCCAACGAGGTCAAACCTATTCCAGCTGACGCCTCTACTGTTAAGGGCATTGTGACTCTCTCAAAGAGAGCCCGCCAGAGGCGACGTCAACGCCTTGCGCGACAACTCGTTAAGGAGATGGAGTCTACAGACGGAGTCCGCTACAATGCGGATCTGAAGAATAGGAGAGGCAAACAGCCTCAACAAGCCGCGCATTGCTTGCACAAGCAAAAATTCTTGTGCAAAAGGCCGAGGAATTGAAGAAAGAAAGAGTGGTCAAGAAGCCGCCATCAACCCGCCAAGTGTGAAGGCCGAAGCAGCCTCCAACCAAAGTTCAACCCCCGGCGAAACAACCCATATCGCCGATAATTCCAGCAACTACTCCGGGAGATCACGCAGAATCATCCCGAAAGAAGAAGCCAGTTTCGGAGCGTCTCGGTCCACTTCCCGATGAGCGAGTCAATGCTCCAGTTCAAGAACGTTTAGGCTCGATAAAGAAGCCCCGAACGACGCAACATGCTGAGGGTCGCCGTTACCCTCAACATGACAAAGAGACCAGGGCAGCTACGCGCACCAACTTGCGCATTGAAGTCCAGGAGCCCGCCGAGAACTCACGCCCAAAAAGGCATGTTACGAGGCGCGTGACGTTCGAAAGCCCTAAGAAAGCAATTCCCCCTCAGAAGGAAACGTTATCGTTTGATGACGATAGCGTTATACCTGAGAAGTCGTGCCAACACACGATAGGTTACTCCGACTGTCAAAATGATGAGTTGTACTATCGTGCTGGGGGTACGAATAAAACCAGGAAAAGGAGTCCCTGAGAACAGGAAACTCAGTGCCCCTGTTCCAAACTTATTCGGGTAGTATTGTCTGAATGCAGCTGCATCAAGGCGGTCCCTGAACGAGTTTCGATTTTCGAAAGGCTCAGTACCGAAACGCCGAAAACAAGGCCTAGGCATTTCCGACGAAGAAGAACGGTGGTTAAAAATGGAGAATTTCCGAGTGTCACCACCAATATGACCAGCAGAGGGACATCGGCACGGCATAATCTCGAGTCGATTCTGAAAGCATCCCGGCCTAGAACCCGTCTGCAGTCCGGAACCATCAAGCGAGCAACCTATGGTAGGGTTCGAACAAGACTCCCTTCAGAAGATGAAGAATCTGATGCTGGCTCCGCGGTTGCATCAGATAATACGGTATCCAGCGAGGGACAACCCCGCGAGGTACTTATGATAAGTGCGGAGCAAGTGGCCAAAATGCTTGAAGACACCTTAGCTAAGCAATAGGAAACCTTCAGGTTCGAAATGCAGATGGCCATGCAAAACATGAGAGAAATGCATGACCAACAAATCCAAGCACTAACGAACCAGCAAGGCGAGCCAAGTCATCGTAACCAGGTTCATCAAGAAGAGGAGGATACGAATGCGGATGAAGCTCACAATGCCAATAATCCTCCCGTCAATGCAGGGGGTGGTAATGAGGATACTAGTCGTAATGCCACACTTCCGCCACAGAATCGTGCTAACAAAAACACGGGTGAAAACTTGAAAATTAAAAATCTTGAGAGCAAAATCAATACATTGATTTCCGCTCAAGAGATGAAAAAGATGGGCATTCCTTGTCCATACCCAAGAGAGTGGGAATCAATCCCATATCCGGTGAAGTTCAATCTAATTAACTTCACGCTATTTAATGGAATAGGTTCGCCCACTCAACATTTGATTTACTTCAAATCACACTTGGGGGGTAATCTCCGGCAATGAGCCTCTGATGGTGCGGTCATTCGTCGGCACTCTTCGCGGAGCCGCTTTCGATTGGTATCACCGCCTCAAGCCAGGAAGCATAAATAGCTGGGACGACATGGAGACCAAATTCCTCGCCAACTTCTTCGACGACGACACAGAAATATCCATTGGGTCGTTGCTTGATGAGAAACAAAAAGACGGGGAATTGGTTGACACCTTCGTCAAGAGGTTCCGGAACAAGGCGATGAACTGTCGAGACCCGATCATCGAGGAATTCATCCTCCAGACTTACCACAACAACCTCGCACTGGACGTGTTGGAAGCAATGGGGACAGCACCGTCCAAGACATGGAAGGATCTAAAGGTCCGAGGAGAGCAAGTCGAGCGATTCCTCAAAAGAAAGAAGACGGAAAGAGGCCCGCAGGCGACGAATGCTCCACAGCAAAATTTCGTCCCACGAGGGAAAGGTAAGGCACATGCTAATACAGTTGATACTAATCAAACCTTTCAATTGCAACCTCAGCAACAGCAGCACCAACGAGCGCCACAACAATCGCAGTCACAATGGCAACAACGGCCTCAGAAGCAGAAGTCTTCAGAGCCAAGATTCCCCAAAGTGTACTCCTTCAAAGATGACGAAGTTCCCGGCATCTTTAAGTACTTGTTGGAGAACAACAAAATTCAGCTGCCAGCGATTGTGGATCAAGAAGGGGCTAGCAAAGTGACGGATCTGAGGTATTCTGCATACCATAGAGCGGTCCATCACCCTACGAAGTCATGCTACCACCTTAAGGACAAGATCCAGGCGCTAATTGATGTAGGCGTCATAACCCCGAAGCCGTCCAAGAATGTTGGAGCAAACGCGGTTTCAATCAGCTTTGGATCAGTGCCCACAGCGTGGTTTGAACAAAAACGCATCACCAAAGTGGGAATAAAGACAGTAAACGACGACCCGCATGGACAGCGCCAAAAAGGACTTGTGCCACATACAGCCCCAAACGGCGAAATCCTCTGGGTTCACCCCGACCTGATTGAAGATGAACAATGGGCCGGATCGTCATCCAAGAAGAAGTCCAAAGGGAAAGGAAAGTCTTGCTGCGGAGTCTCTGCTATCCCAGGAGAAGATGACGAAAGAATCCTAACTTTCCCGCTCTCTAAAGAAAAACAAGAAGTTTTTACGACCCGAAGCGGAAATGAGTATCACTACAACTATCCACCACCTAGTGAGCAGGGGGTGAATAAACGGGGACCAGCCAAAACTCTCATGGAGATGGGGGTGATTACAAGTCCTACACCGGGCGAAGAGGCTCGACGACAGCCGGTGAATAAACCGAAAGAGAAGAATCCCCAGGAAGTTCAGAATCCGAAGCAGTCTCGTTTCAGTCGCCCGATTGGAAAAGACAAACCGGAAAGCTCGAAGACTCCGCAAGTCTTCGATATAATGGCTCAACTAGCTAATATTCCAGCACGGATAATGCTGTATGAATTGCTACGGCTGTCCAAGGAAACCAGGGAGGCCTTGCAAGAAGCGTTGGCCAATTCAGAGGTGTTCCTAACTCAAATCAAGCCGGTGCCTGAACAGCCAGAAGGCCAATTCAGAGGTGTTTCTGACTCAAGTCAAGCCGGTGCCTGAAGAACCGGAACTGCTGAGTCAACATTGCAATATAGCGACTAAGAACCTTCCCTACATTACTTTTACCAAAGAGGATATGCAGACGAAGAATTCGAACTACGATCGACCGCTATACTTCATCAGGTACATCGGCTCCGACAAAGTCAACCGAATCCAAGTGGATCCGGATTCTGCTGTGAGTATTATGCCGCTTCGCTTGATGCATTTCCTTGGTATTCCAGTTAGCAAGTTGGCGTCCACAGCCACTGTTATCTACGGGTTCAATACCAGCGGGTCAAGACCTTTAGGTAAAATCCGGGTAAAGTGTCAAATGGGAGATTTGAAGACAGAAGTCACATGTTATGTGATTGATGCTGAGACTTCGTATAACCTACTATTGGGTCGACCTTGGATCCATAGTAATGTTATAATCCCCTCAACTCTCCATCAGTGTTTGAAATATGTCGACGCTGATAATAGGGTTAGAACGGTGGTCGCGGATAAGCAACCATTTAAAGGGTATGAGAATTATTTCACTGATTCTCTCATTTATGGTAACGAATCTGATACTGAATCATCGGCCCATGGCACGGACAGCGGTAAAGAAGCTGATACCGAAGCCGGATTTGATTACAATGGAGGTTATGTTTTAAACGACATTGTACCCTTTGTAATCAACCTTGACGATGAACAAACGTCAGAGGGCAGTTGTAACTGGTAACTTGCCGATAATGAAATAAATAACGATTTAGAGTACTCCCTGTCTCTTGATGATGTGATAAAAGAATTGTACGATAACCCCGATTTGTATATGTAGGCATCGAAAATGCCGCTTCGATCGTCCTATATAACAAAGGAACGCCTCCAGCATTCTTTCGGAACAACCATCGTCGTCCCGAACAAAATAAGAGGTGCAAAAGCAGTGATTTACGGTAAAGGAAAAATCTCCCCATTACCAGATCATTTCTTAAGCGAAGATGAAGATGATGACAAACCTGGTCGGCATTTATCTAAGTATAGTCCGGAAGCACGCAAGCTCATGGAAAAGCAGGGATATAATTTCACACTCGGAGAAGGTCTATACTTAGCGGTATATGTACCAAAAGGGAAACCCGAGGATTATTATAAATACGGGCGAGGCTTAGGCTATGTTTCCTCGTCCGATGATGAATGTGGTTGGCAGATTATCGATCAAATTGCTAACAAAACTAAGAACGAATACTCTTCTGATTCTTCAGCTGGGGATTCCGACACAAGTCTAGGGGAGACATTCAAAGCCCTAATGGTAAACATGGCTACAACTGATCCGTCTACAATAGAGGACGATGATCAAATACCAACATGGGAAGACCCGTGGGTTCATCATCTGAATATGCAGTATGGTGACAGGTTCGAACAGAGAGAACCCCCACTGAGGATAAAATAGTCCAAGTTAACATGGGCGACGAGGCCAACCCTAAGCCGATATTCATCAGCGATAGTCTTCCCTCAAATGAGAAGGAGGAGATAATTGCTCTCATCAGGGAGTATATTGACGTCTTTGCTTGGAACTATGAAGATATGCCAGAGCTCGACCCCAATGTGGCGATGCACCGCCTCGATATCAAGCCGGATGCCAAACCTGTCAAGCAACAGCAAAGACGGTTTCGTCCGCAGATAATGGAAGCCATCGAGGCAGATGTTAAGAAATTAATTGAATCAGGATTTATCTGAGAAGAACAACATCCAGATTGGCTAGCCAATATCGTTCCAGTCATGAAGAAGAACGGTAAAATCAGGATTTGCATCGACTTCAGAGACCTGAATACGGCATGTCCAAAAGACGATTTTCCTCTCCCAATCACGGATGTTATTATTGACAATACATGCGGATTTGAGAGAATGTCTTTCATGGATGGGTTTTCAGGATATAACCAAATCAAGATGCACCCAGATGACGAGAAGCATACAGCATTCAGAACGCCCCCTCGGTGTATTCTGCTACACGGTGATGCCATTCGGTCTAAAGAATGCAGCCGCCACATATCAGCGAGCAATGACTAAGATTTTCCAAGAACATCTCAGGAAAACAGTCGAGTGCTACGTTGATGATTTGGTTGTGAAAAGTCGCAACAAAGAAGATCACATCAAGGACCTGAAGACGATGTTCGATCTCATGCAGAGCCATCAGTTGAAGATGAACCCTACTAAATCCTTCCTCGGAATGTCTAGTGGAAAATTCCTTGGATTCGTCGTCACCACTAAAGGTATACATATCGATCCTGACAAAGTGAAGGCGATACACGAACTGCAACCTCCTAGAAATTTGAGAGAGCTCAGAGGATTGCAAGGGCAGCTAGCTTACATCCGGCGGTTCATCTCAAACCTTTCTGGGAAGTGCCAACCATTTTCTAAGCTAAACAAGAAAGGGGTGTCATTCATCTGGGACGACGCCTGCCAAAAAGCATTCGAAGATATCAAAACGTATCTGACGAATCCTCCTGTTCTCGTTGCACCGAAATCGGGTAAACCGTTCTTGATTTACATCAAGGCGATGAACCACTCGATAAGTGCTTTACTAGCACAAGACGACGATAACGGTCACGAACAGGCAGTTTATTACCTAAGTCGGACCTTGATAGGCGCCGAGTCTCGATATCCGATGATTGAGAAGGAATGCCTCGCATTGGTATTCGCAATGCAAAAGATGCGGCATTACTTGGTTGGACAGACGATTTACGTCATTTCCAATGTTAATCCAGTACGGGTGTTTATGACGCAACCGACCTCTATGCGTTGACTAGTCCGTGCTCCAATAACGTAGCCGAATACAACGCGCTTCTCATTGGACTCAGTTTCGCTAAGGAGCTGGGGGTCGAATATCTCGAAGCCTTTGGGGATTCTCAATTGATAGTCAACCAAGTCCGTGGAGAGTATGAAGTCAGGAACCAGGACCTGATCCCATACCACTAGGAGGCCATCAAAATGGCAGAATCTTTTGAAGAATTCTTCATTGAATATATCCCTCGTCTCCAGAACGCTTATGCGGATGCACTGGCAGCACTAGCGGTTTCACTTGCGCAGCCTCCCGAAACTGAGCTGTTAGTCACAGTAAGGACGCATCAACTCTGCATACCCATATACGATATGGATATTGAAGAGGAAGATGACGGAAACATTAACGCCAAGGAGGTGAATTCAACTCAAATTGGGTCTGAGTCCCGAGATTGGCGTTTTCCTATCATCGACTACGTCCAATATGGTATTTTGCCAAAAGACGTAAAAGAAAGGGAATCAATTCGTCGAAGAGCGCCAAGATTCTTCTACAATACCGAGACCCATACGTTATACCGTAGAGGGTACGATGGTTTGTTACTCCGATGCCTTTCGAACAAAGAAGCAGAAGAAGTTCTTAAGGAAGCGCACGAAGGAGAATGTAGTACGCATCAGCCCGGTCCCAAACTATATGATCGTATCAGGAGAATGAGATATTTCTGGGCAACGATGGTTCGGGATGCAATCGAATACGCACGAGAATGCCATGCTTGTCAGGTACATGCGAATTATATGCATCAACCGCCAGAGCAGTTGCACACATCAACCACGTCTTGACCGTTCGAGACATGGGGTATGGACATTGTTGGTCCTATTTTTCCCCCTTCAGTCAAAGGCGATCGATTCATCCTCGCAATCACAGATTACTTCTCAAAGTGGGCTGAAGCGATTCCGCTTAGAGAAGTGAAGACGAACAACGTCATCAATTTCATCAAGCATCATGTCATATACCGACACGGCGTGCCAAGACGGATCATTCATGATAACGGTCCACAATTTATAAGCAACGCCTTCATCAGGTTTTGTGACAAGTTCAAAATTGAAGATGTTTCGTCGACAGCTTATTATCCCGCCGCAAACGGACTAGCTGAGGCTTTCAACAACACGATCATTAAGATTTTCTCAAAGCTTGTGAAGACCAATAAACGAGACTGGGACGATAAACTTGGTGAAGCACCCTGGGCTTATCGCACCACCATACGCACACCTACAGGGGCCACCCCGTATTCGTTGGTATACGGATGTGAAGCTGTGCTACCATTGGAGATTTAAATTCCATCCCTTCGTATCGCTCTCGCAACTGAGATGACGACAGAGGAACAACATCAAAAACGTCTCGAAGAACTCGAGAGGTTGGATGAAAAGCGCTTGGAGGCTCAACAACACATTGAGTTTTATCAAGCCAGAATATCTAGGGCTTTCAACAAAAGAGTCCGACAGAGAAGCTTCAAGGAGGGAGATCTGGTCCTCACTGCTCGCCGACCGATAATCCTCAATTCCAAGAAGAAAGGTAAATTCGAACCCAAGTGGGAAGGACCGTTTGTGATAGACACAGTCTACTCAAACGGTGCATATCGCCTGATTACTCAAGAAGGCACCAGGCAATTAATGCCAATAAATGGGAAGTTCCTGAAAAAGTACTATCCCTAGTACATTCAGGATAACCCATTTACCGGGAAGTTCCTTGAAGAATATTACACTTAATATTCTAGAGGATAACCCAAAATCTTTTTCACCACCAAAATCCCTCACTGATCAATTTCAATTGACAGTGGGTCCACTAAAAATGTCTCTCTGGCCCTCTTGACTCCTTCCATGACCAAGAGGTCCACTTTCATTTCGGGGTCCCCTTTCGATAAACGAAAGAACTCCCTTCTCTTTCTCTTTGGTCAAGCCTTCCCATGGTTATAGCCAAAGTTGAAATTCCACTTCGATAAACGAAGAACTCTTTTTCCCAATTTAGATAACCAATCCTATAAAAGGCAAGTTTATCTAGATTTTCCAGATTCTCGGAGTGGAGATCCCACTTCTAGTTTCTTTCGCGCTGGAAATAGAATATAAAATTCTTCCTTTCCAGAATCAGGGAATAGAATATAAAATTCTTCCTTCCTTGTATTCGGGTTCGCCTTCACCCTAAAAGAAGACCGGGAAATAGAATATAAAATTCTTCCTTTCCCGCACCAACCTTTTCTAAGAATCTATCAATCTAGGATTCATCCTAGGAAGTTTATCCCGAATCCTAAGCAGGGATAAGTCTGCGCCTAACACGCGCTGCCGGTTTAGTCTTTTTCCGCACAAAAAGACACCAGAGTTCGATTCTGGGGTATTCTATCCTAAAACCTAAGTAAGGATAAGTCTGCGCCTAACACGCGCTGCCGGTTAGTTCTTAACCGTTAAAACGTAACAATGGCGAAGTCTACGTATTCGAAGTCGTAGCAGCGAGTCTAAGGGAGTTCATTCCGTTAGCACAACGTCACATGCGGAATGGATTTAGACAATTCGCATGCTAGCCCGATTCAAACGGTAATCGGTAAAGGCTTATCAAACCCGTTGAAGGCTGGGGGTTAGCCAAAAATCCTAAAATCAACACCTAACTCGTGTCGCCGGGTAGCCTATTCCCGTAACAATGGCGAAGTCTACGTATTCAAAGTCGTAGCGTCAAGTCTAAAGAAGTTCATTCCTTCAGCACAACGTTACATGCGGAACGGATTTAGACAATTCGCATGCTAGCCCGACTCAAACGGTAGTCGG
>NC_033798.1:47940321-47959892 GCF_001876935.1 Asparagus officinalis
GGATAAGTCTCGAGAGGAATCATACGGCCACCCCCAGTGTTATCACTACCGGTGGGTCCACCCCCAGTATTCTTGGGTGGTGCGTCGGCCATGATGATTTCGTCCACCTTTGGATTGCTGCCAACTGCGGCGTTCTGGGTGCGACGGTTGGATTCAACTAGCTGACTTGACAAAGCGCGGATTTGTTGGTCGTGCATTTGCTTCATCTCCTGCATAATAACTCATTTACCGGGAAGTTCCTCGAAGAATATTACACTTAATATTTTAGAGGATAACCCGAAATCATTGTCTCCACCAAAATCCCTCACTGATCAGTTCCAATTGACAGTGGGTCCACAAAAAATGTCCATATGACCTTCTTGACTCTTTCCATAGACAAGAAGGTCCCCTTTCAGATCGGAGTCTCCTTTCGATAAACGAAAGAACTCCTTTCTTTTCTCTTTGGTCAAGCCTTCCCATGGTTATAGCCAAAGTTGAAATTCCACTTCGATAAACGAAGAACCCATTTTCAGTTTAGATAACTCATCCTATAAAAGGCAAGTTTATCTAAATTTTCCAGATTCTCGGAGTGGACACCCCACTTCTAGTTTCTTCCTCGCTGGAAATAGAATATAAAATTCTTCCTTTCCAGGATCAGGGAATAGAATATAAAATTCTTCCTTCCTTGTTTTCGGGTTCGCCTTCACCCTAAAAGAAGACCGGGAAATAGAATATAAAATTCTGCCTTTCCCGCATCGATCTTTTCCGAAATTTATCAATTTAGGATTCATCCTAGGAAGTTTATCCCGAATCCTAAGCAGGGATAAGTCTGCGCCTGACACGCGCTGCCGGTTAGTTCTTAACCGTTTAAAAAGAACACCCGTTCACATATTCGACATTGTGACAGGTTGTTATTAATAACACCAGAATCCATGCCTTACACGCATGGGGAATTTCATCCTGAATCCTAAGAAAGGATATGCCGACGCCTAACACGCGTCGCCGGTTTAGTCTTTCTCCTTGGAAAAAGACACCAGAGTTCGATTCTGGGGTATTCTATCCTGAAACCTAAGCAAGGATAAGTCTGCGCTTAACCTGCGCTGCCGGTTAGTTCTTAACCGTTAAAAAGAACACCCACCCATATATTCAACATTGTGGTAGGTTGTTATTAATAACACCAAAATCCATGCCTTACACGTGTGGGGAATTTCATCCTGAATCCTAAGAAAGGATATGCCGACGCCTAACACGCGTCGCCGGTTTAGTCTTTCGCCGTAGAAAAAGACACCAGAAGACCAGTCTGGGGTATTTTATCCCGAAACCTAAGTAGGGATAAAGTCAACACCTAACACGTGTTGCCGGGTAGCCTATTCCCGTAACAATGGCGAAGTCTATGTATTCGACATCATAGCACGAAGTCTAAGGGAGTTCATTCCCTTAGCACAACGTTACATGCGGAACGGATTTAGACAATCCGCATGCTAGCCCGACTCAAACGGTAGTCGGTAAAGGCTAATCAAACCCGTTGAAGGCTGGGGGTTAGCCAAAAATCCTAAAGTCAACACCTAACACGTGTCGCCGGGTAGTCTATTCCCGTGAGAAAGACGAAGCCTATGTATTCAAAATCATAGCACAAAGTCTAAGAGAATTCACTTTCTTAGCACAACGTTACATGCGGAACGGATTTAGACAATCCGCATGCTAGCCCGACTCAAACGGTAGTCGGTAAAGGCTAATCAAACCCGTTGAAGGCTGGGGGTTTGCCAAAAATCCTATGAGTATTATGGTCAATCATTTCAAGCGGAATGAGGAATCATAATAAAGACAAAGATAAAAACCAGTTCCACTAAAAGGATCAAATGTCAAAGTTTACAGCAAATAAGATCATACATCAAGCCCATGGCTAAAAACCTGCTGACTAAACTCAGACAGCTTCTCATCATAAGCTCGCCTAAGCTCCTCCTGTAACTCAGCTCTGACAGACTCTTCGTTCGCGGCTAAAGTCCTCACAGCATCCTCCTCTGTCTCAGCCAGTGTCTGCTTCAAGGACTTCAGCTCATCAGATAAAGCAGCATGTGCTTGCTGAACGTGCATCTTCGCGTCCTCCTTCTCACGGAGTTCTCGCCGGAGCTGATCTATCTGAGAATCAAGCTCATCAAGTGAAGATGATCTAGTGGCAAGGTCAGCCTCAACTCGATCTATTCGGCCCCGCTGCACCTGGACCTCGAGCTCAGCAACCATCCGAGTACTACGCCATGTCTGTAAACGAGCGTCCAACTCGGCAGCAATAAATGAAGAGGCACCGGCATCCCGGAGCTCATGAAGCATCTGAAACTCATGCTCTAAGCGATCAAGGTCATCAACCATAGCCGTCGCTAGGTCCGGGTATCCCATGTCCCTTATTAAATTTACCTTGGAATCAAGGTAGGGTTTAAACTGGCGAAGAGAAAGTCCGTCGTGGAGGAGCTTGCCAATTATAGCATTCAGGGAGGAGAAATAAGAGCGGACTTCTACGCTGATGAAGATCTTCTCAGGGTCATTGCCCGATAACAGCTCTTTAACGAGGACATGAAGCTGAGAAGGAAGCCCTACACAAAGAAGAGGAATTCGTCAAAAGCTTCAACGAGGAAAGGAATGGCATTGCTCAGTTAATTAAATTATACCTCCTTCCCCTCGAGTCACTGGGGGTGATGGAGATGTAACGACTGTAGCAGCATCGACTGGTGGAGTTGGTCGCACAGCCGGCTCAACAGGGTCAGCCTCAGCGAAAGCTCCTGTTAGACACAAAACAGAAACATCATTTTATAGTTGCATTAGTCAAGGAATTGGCTAGTCCTATAGTTAGCTTGAGAAGAGGCACGCACCTTCAAAATAACCGTTCCCGGGAGTCTGAGGGAGTACAGACTCAGGAAACATATCCTGAGGCGGCTGGCCATCGATCTGAGGAGAGTCATACATGAAGCTGAACATAGAAGTGTCCATAGGCAGGCCCTCCCCATCGAAGTCATCAATCGAAAAATCTGACATAAAAAGATATAAGTATGAAGGAGGAGGAAGGAAACTATGGCCAATAGAGACAAGTTACCTCTTGAAGATGTACCTGGAATCACCGAACTGGGTCCTTCATTGACAGACTCCCCAACATGGGCGGTCTCTGCAGGCTTTTCTACCTGGGGCGGTGAGTCAGGCTCACCAGGAGATGCACAATCATCAGGACTCATCTCGCCTTCCTCACGATATCCTGCATAGGATGGGAAAGCATGAGCCAGAAGTTCTAAACGATCAAGAAAATGATCTATAGAATAGACGTTACCTCCGTCACTAACAGGATCCTCACCAGCCAAGTCCATCTCTGATGCTCGTGAAATTGCAGGCGGCTTGTGGGCTAATCTTTTCCGCCTATCAGCACGGACAGCAATCGAAGGTCTGGCCCGGGTAAAAGGACGGAATTCGTCGTCACTGTTGATCGCTGTCCCTGAAACAACGAATAGTGGTCAGAAATAGTAATTTGAAAATGCAAGAAAAAAGAAAGATAGGTGACTAACCTTGCTCCAAATCTGCCTCGTAGTCTTCAGGGTCTCCGCCTGAGGCCTCTCCAGCAGAACTAAAGGCCCTGTGACCTTCTGCATCAAGTCGGCGGGTCTTGCCCTGAGCCCTCTGTGATCGAGCACCGTCCTGGATAACACGAGAATCAAGTTGAGAGGCTTCTTCGGTCACCAACTCTTCGATAGGCTTCACACGGACAGTCTTATTAGCTGCTAGCAACCACTTGCAGCTCAGGAAAGTGAGGTTCAACTGTCGCTCAGTACCTGGGAGACTGAACCTAGCTCCAGTGCAACCAGTCACGGTCCACAACCATGCACGAAGACCGTCCACCAGACCTCCATGAGCCCGAAGCTGCTGGCGCGGGTTCCCAACATAAAGTTGGTCATAACCGAATTTGCGGGCGAATCGGCAAGGTAGATACGGCTCTATGAAGCACTGATTCCCCACCCGGAAAGTCAGGTAACCCGGCCTAATGTTCACTAGCCAATTAAAGCAGCCCATATCCAGATAAGTCCTATACTCCCTCGGCTTCTCCTCATCAATCAAACACTCGCCGTACCGGCTGGAGAACTGTGGAAAGCAAGTGGAGAATGCCCAGCACTTGTGGACTTGTAGCTGACGCCTGATATCGGGGAATCCTCGGCCCTCCCATTCACCATTCTCAAGCAACTGTAGAAAGGGGACAGACTGATCTATGGCATTCGGTATTGACATCACGTCGGAACGATGAAGAACGAACCAAGCCATCAAATAAATATACGGGAGCTCTACCTTAATGGTAGGAATCTGAGTCGGTTTATCATCATCTCTCCGTGTAAAAGCACCAGAAATCTGCCGAAGCCCTCGATGAATGTTAGCAACCATCACCGGAAGAAGCGAAAGTTCCTTCTTGTAGGCAAGCTGAACTGCAGGATAGAGCACTTCCAGTGGCAGAGCGTCACCAGACTGATACGGGACCACACATTTCTTCAACCAGATGGCGAGATAACCGGCAAGGAGAGTCATCGGACGAATCGGTGTGGTCGCATGATATAAGAACGATCTGAATTTAGTCCCTGCAGGAAAGCCGCTCTCGGAACTGCTAATGGTATAGGATTGGGCGTTAGTCTTATTCAGCAGCTCATTAACCTCTGAAGGAGTCAGCGGTGCCAGTTCACAAATAGATTGGCCAGAATGGCTCTCCAGATTCCTGAACAAGTATGATGCGAACTGCTTCAGGCTCACATTTGCTTTGGTCCTCTTCGCTAGGGGCTTAGACTGCGCCAAAGCAATGTGGTAGTGACAAGTGAGATCCCATAAGGTCTCGTAGCGGTCGGGCACGCGATCCTTCAGCTGACTCAACTCATGGTTGGAGGGAAAGTACTCCTGGTATAACATCTGTCCCATGGGCAAACCAGAAATCTTGTGCATCTCATGTAGAGCCAAGCCCAACTCTCCGTGCCTGGTCAGAAAAGTGTTGGAATCTGGATTGTAAAGCTCGCATAGGGCAAAGAAATGCTTCGCGCTTGTAGGCAAGCCATGCATAGTGGCCCGAATGGCTGCATAAAGACCGCAAGCATGTAACTCCTCGCTCCATCGGCTCAAGACATACTTCGTCATACGAGCCCACCAAAACCTGTCCAAAGAATGGACCCAACCATAGAATCTGTGGCGCGGTGCAGGCATCTCCCGTCCTAAGATAGCGAGGCGATTCCTCAAAGTAGAAGCAGTGGTGAGGAACTCATTGCGAGGCGGAGTATCTAGCCCCAGTACTCCAGGATGTAGTCCAACAATGTGATCTCGACTCGAACCAGGAACTGCCTGATGAGTAATATAGCCGCAGTGAACGCTCTCATGTTCCTTTGTCAAACTCCACGACATCTCCCGCTTCACAGCTTGGCGCCTGAGCTCAGTCAAAGAACGGTGTCGAGGAATCTTCGGCAAATACATATAACGACTGCCAGTCTGGTAAAGCCACTGCTCAGCCTCAATAAATACTGCATCGGGATCCCTGGTAGAGTCTCCAAACAAGAAGTCAGTCTTCCTAAGAGACTGAACGGAACTGGCATCCTGCACGAGAGGCGCATCTGTGATCAGCTGGCGAAGAGCTTGATGGCCACCTTCCCTCACCACTTGGACAACTTCCAACGACGTGCCCGGAGCAAACTGGGAGGTGAGCGGAATGGGCGAAAAGTCATCAGATGTTGAATAATACTCATCACGACGTCCATTCACCGCATGCGATGAAAAAGCTCCGGAAGGATATTCCACTGAAAACAAGCAGTTAAGTGTTTGTTAATTTCAGATATAAAAGGAAATTGAATTCATCTTACAAATTGGTAAGATAGAGTCATTGCCTTATAAAGGGCGAGACGATTTGGCCACATTGCGCATTTATAAGATAGGGTATATCGACAATATATCCCTGCCTTATAAAGCACAATGCAGCGTCAAAACGCCCCCTTTATTATGAGATGTGGTTTTGACCAAGCAAAACCCATCTTTAAAGCGTCGATCCTCACCAAGGAGAATCAAGGCTTTTCCCGATCGCCTCACCAAGGAGAGCAAAATGGGGTAAAAGGACTAATTTGCAAATTCTCAGAAGAAGAGGGTTAATTTGCAAAATTTCCATAAAGCGTCGATCCTCACCAAGGAGAACCAAGGCCTTTCCCGGTTGCCTCACCAAGGAGAACAACGGGGGGTAAAATGGACCAATTTGCAAATATCCAGAAAAAAGAGGACTAATTTGTAAATTTTCGAAAAGGTCAAAAAATTGCTCACCAGCATATGAGGGAGGCGCGCCATCAACCGATGCAGCAGGAAAACGACCTCTCGATACTCGCGACATAATGGCCTACAAAAAATTCAAGAGGTCAGATCTAGAAATAAAAATCACTTTTTTATCCCCCTGAAAGATAAGCTCGAGGCTACGAATCGTAATCCTAACCCTCGCACGCAACCCCACGAGTTCATAAATTAAATTAAGCATAAAAAAATGCTAAAATTATGGAGATATACCTGAGGGGAAGCTCGAAGATCCAATAAAGATTAGATCTTGAAAAGTGCTCGAACCACGCGCTCGAGGGGCCTGAGAGAAACTTCAAAAATGGCAGTTTCGAAGGATTTTTCAGTCAATTCCAAAAATGGAAGTTTCGAAGGATTTTTCAGTCAAGGATCAAAAGGAGTACTAGATCTAAGACGAATATCAAGTTTTTAAGGAGATTGGACGCTCGAGGGAAGAGAAATCAAGAAAAGAGGCAAAGGGGGGGGCCGGCCCTAGAGAGAGAAGAAGAAAAAATAAAAAAAATGAAGAAAAACCCTCTTTTATAGCCTTGAACCAGATCTGGCTGAACCAGACCAGACCAGGGTTGAACCAGACCAAGCCAAATTGAGCCAGAATGAGCCAGAATGAGCCAGAATGAGCCAAAACGAGCCAAGTTGAGTCAGATTGAGCCTGGCTGGACCAGACCAGATCAGAATGAGCCAAATTGAGCCAGATTGAACCAGAATGAGCCAGTTTGAGCCAAATTGAACCAGTTTGAACCAAATTCGAACCAGAATTCAAATTGGAGCTGAATTAAACATTAGAACGACTTTTGATCAACCTACGGTTCATTCCTTCACCTATTTAACCCCTCTACCATATATTTGGAAGGGTCGGAGAGATTTTGAACCCAAATCTGCCTTTTTTGGCACATTTTTTGGGGCTGGTTCAGATTATTCGAACCTAAAGAACACTCCGAAAAGTATACGAGTATAAACTGCTTCTTAATACTCCAATAAGGTATATGAGTATAAACTATTCCCTATTTTTGGTTTGAGAAGTTCCTGGAGAATATTGTTTATAAATATTCTTAAGGATAACTCAACCACACTACGCCGGACAACGCGTTGTGCATAAAGACTCGACGCCACAATCAATGGTCAGCTCAAAGGAATCGACTTCAAGTTCAGAAAATTCCGACAAACGGTCAGACAATAAATGCAGCACCGGAACTCTTACAGACTTTCGACAAAGCACCGAAAAGCCTGGAGAATTGAAGGAGTCAAGAACAGAAGCCATTCCGAGGTCCCGTTATACCGACTGAAGGTAGGGACAATCATATCCAAAGTATCCCAGACTCTTCTATAAAAGAACGAGACTGAAATACTTTGGAGGGGGTATCTGTAGGCATATAAAATTGCTTATAGGTCCCCTAGCATAGCTCGGCACAAACCGACGAACCAACGAGGCGACGAGATCGACGAATCGCACAGAAGCGACGGAATGCATCCACCCGCGTGCAGAATCAAGCTAATGAGTTGAGGAATCAACGAGTCATCCAACCGAGAGCGGACTCGGACGAATCACGATCGAATCAAGATCAATTTCGGACTCGAACTCAGAAGCGGATTTACTGCCAAATCAGGAATCCAACTTACTGCCAAATCAGATCAACCAATCAGAGTCGCCGAGCCACCCCAAGGTGGCTAGGCACAGTGTCGGCCACCCCGAGGTGGCCGACAGTGGCCCGAGGTGGCCGACAGTGGCCAGAGGGGGCCGACAATTCCCTTTTTGCAGCCACTGTCCTGAGAGCCTATAAATAGGCCTAGAGATGTTCATTTTCGGAGGTCGAACTTTCAAGAGCCGAAACTCTGCCGGATTGAAGAGTGAACTCGGAGCTTTGAAGACCAGAAGACTTGCACATTCGGATCTGATTCTCGGCGACCATCCACGTCAGAAAAGGCAGGATCTCGAGAGGAAGAAAGAACAGATCTGAGATCTACACGAGACTACACTCCAGATCTAAGCTTGGTCTTAGATCTCGAGATCTGAGCGATTCTTCCCTTGGTGGATTAATCCCTCCCGGCTATTATTCCCTTCGTGGAATAATACCCGCATACTCGTGTAGATCCGACCGGATCTAGATCGCGCGGTGGTCCACGGATTAACCCCGGCGTCGGCAAAGAACCCACACAAGCAAGCAACCGCAAAACAGGAGCTTGCGATTTGTTCACAAGAGGAAAGTTGTAATTTTTATTTTTTTCTTTGATTTAGTTGTAACCGGATCTATAAAAGACCGGATCTTTGTAACCCAAGATGACAATCATATCAATGAAAAAGAAAACAGTTTTCGGAGGTCTTCTCTTCAGCTTCCCTTAGGCAGGCCGTTAGTCCACTTCCTCGGTTTGACAGAGATCGCTCAGACGAATCTTGTCATTTGATACGGGAAGGAGGGCGTCATTGCCTGCGCCAGCTTATTACAGATGCCTCCTTTACCACGGATTCTACCTCCACTCAGGCTTTAAAGAAGTCGAGTTTCCTGTTTGGAGACCATGTCGAGGATCCTGCTACGTTGACCCATGGCGAGGAGCACTGGCTGACTATCGACGAGGGAGCTTGTTTGTACATTCCCTCCATTCCTCGCCAATATTCTTTCAGTCACTTGAAGGGGCAAGCCATGGAACGACAGATGTCTTGGCACCTTACTGATGATGCTGAGCGAGTTCAGTGTGGATATGCCACTCACCACAAGACTCCCGGCTCTAACGGGTATCATGACGTTCGTGGTCTTCGACCCGGGATTATGGGCCTTGACACTGCACCCCCAGGCGAGGTGTCAGTAGCTGCTTCTACTGTGAGTAATCGTCTGGCTCTTCTTGGGAGACGGTTACCTCCACCAGAATACAGATGCTACGGTTGAGCTTCCTCACTAGCCAAGGGGTGGTGGGCACGCATGACCAGTTTTGTCTTAGCGCGTTGGGAGAGGGATCTGAAGAGCAGTGGGTTGTATGCACCTATACGAGCCACCATGTACGGAATCCCAGTCAGCTGTCACCATTTCTTGGCGTTGCTGGAGACCTACATGCCTAACAACAACACCTTCCTGACCAGCGGTGGTGAGTTAGGGTTGGCCTTGCATGAGATGCATCATGTTTCGGGTCTTCCAATGGGGGATTGTCCGTATCAGGAGTATTTTCCCTCGAACCAGCAGTTGGAGTGTATGAAGAAAGATTCTCCCGACATGTATGACACTCTCTGGGATCTTACTTGTCATTATCATACCTCCTTGGTCCAGACTTCTCCTCAAGCGAAGAGGAAGAGGCAGGTCAGCTTGCTTGCTATTTGTTCCAGAACTTGGAGGGTAATTCCGGCGGGCCCATTCATGAATTAGACGTGTTGACCCCTTCCGCAATTAATGAGTTGCTGGAGAAGGCTGAGGCTCGTTCTTACACCATCGCCAGTGCTGAGGGAGCTTTTTCTACGGGAACCAAGTTTCGTTCTTTTCTCTGCCGTGCACAGAAGTCCATTGGGCCCCGGACTCTACTAGCAGGCTACCTTGCCCTTTGGTTGAAGAAGTGTGTTGTCCCGCACCAGCCTTCAGATGCTCTACCCATCGAGGTGCTCTTCCCTGCAGTTCAGCTAGCTTACGGGAGAGAGCTTTCCCTGCTCCCAGCGATGGTTGCTGGCATCCATTGCGGGCTCAGGTGTCTAGTCAGCAGTTTTACACAGATGGGTTCTGAACCATCGACTGAGCTTATTTGTCCGAAGGTCGAGCTCCCTTACGCATATCTGATGGCGTGGCTCGTTCTTCACCGTCCTGATTTGATGTCGGCGCCCAACGTTGTTGATGTCCCCGTTTCTTTCATGCAGTTGTTGGAGAAGAGCAGATGGCTTGGGAACAAATTTAGTGATGTTCAACGAGAGCTCCGAGTCCGTAAGAGCTGGGAGTTCTTCAAGTGTTTTCCTCACTTTTCAGGTCGCTATGGCGACGTGCTGATTGACGAGGAGAAACCTAGAAGTGACCGGACTGCTCTCGACGCTGGTTGCTTCCGCTGGTTAGTGAACATCCGCGTTGGATATCTTGTCCTTTGGGTGAAGAATCAATGCCACATAGAGCCTTACCTCCCTTGCCGCTTTGCTCGTCAGTTCGGCTATGACCAACTGTATGTCGGGAATCCAAGCCGTGGCCTGCAGATTGAGGGAGGACTTATTGATGGCGTACGAGCATGGTTGTGGACTATGGTGGGCTGCACTGGAGCCCATTTTGCTCTTCCTTCACATAGGCGTAAGCCGCTGAAGAATATGTGGATGCAGATACCGACGGAGGGGATCTCGATACCGGTTTGTCCTGCCTCTTTGATTTTCCTTCTCCATTAATGACAGCTCTTGTTCATTTAATGAAATGGCTATTGTCACTTTAGGTAGGACAGCCGACGATCATGAGCCGCCGGCTCCTACACACGTTGAAACGTGTGACAGGCCTGTGCATGACCGACCCATTGGTCCTAGGAGGGTTGGCGCTCCGAAGCGGAAGAAGACCGCACATAAGCCCCACGACGGTCAGCGTCCCTACGGAGTGGACTTAGGAAGCACCGCCGGTGGAGGGGAAGGTAACATTTATTTTCATTGCTTTAAGGTGATTTACCTTTTGGGATTTGTGACCATGTTTTATGCTCCAGGGTTCTTAGAAGAGGGCGAACTCCCACCGGGTTCGGAATCTCCTGGCGTTGACAACATGGATTGCTTTATGTAGCAAATGTGTGACGCCCTTCATGACGGGTCTCTGGGCATCGATCTAAACATCGATCTTGAGCAGATGAATAATGTTGAGACCACAGTCCCATATTCAGGTATATCTACATCCAATGTTACTTTCCTCAAGCATGGGGAAGGAAGATCTTCCGTTTTTTTTTGCAAGTATTTTTTTTTTGAGCTTTCCTCATCTTTCAACATTTAGGTTACCCTGCAGATGTCGCGATGGAAAGGCCAAGCTTCTCGAAGCCCGATGCTGGCTTATTAGCTGACATGCTGGCTGAGCAGACTACCAGAGGAACCGAGAGACCATTCTTTGGGAATGATTCATCCACCGGTATATATCTGGTTCCCTTCATCTTGCCTGATCTTTTATCTGACTAATGAAGGATTAGCCCGATATCGATTCCTGGCATATCTAGCTTGCCTCGGAGTGACGGACTCGCAGGTACGCATACGATTTAGGGATATCGTACTTCTCTATGTTCATCTGACTGTTGACTAATATATGAGTGCAATCATAGGACCAGCCACCGGGGCTGATTCTCTTATGACTCCTGGCATTTCTCAGATGCCTACGGATGATGGATCTACAGGTATGCAGATGACTTTATTATCCCAATCCTCCTCATTTGTCTAAATTTTCATTTTGACTAATAAAAAGGTGCCACGATAGGACCAGCCGCTTGGGCCGATACTCTTATGACTCTTGGCATTCCCGCTGCATCTGAGGACGGTGGGATTGCAGGTATGCATACAATCTTCTTGTCCCGATTCCCCTTATTTGCCCAAATTTCCATTTGACTAATACCGGAGTATAACTATAGGACCGGCCGTTGGGCCTGATACTACTACAGTTTCCGGGGTTGAAAATCTGCATAGAAGTGACGTCTCCCCGCCCTTGCCGAGTGATATGAGCAATCCGCCTGCAGGGGTTGATATACCCTCTTCTGCTGCTGTCTCAGAGCCTGTCGGACCTCAGCCTGAGGGGACGTCCGTTGGCGTTGGTATGCTCAGAACTTGCCTTTTGAATTTCCTTATCGTATTCGATAATCCGCTGAACTTCTATGTTGTTGCTTGTAGGATCTCGATCTTCCCTATACGAGCGTGTCCGCGCCCTTTTGGTCGATACTCCGATAATCCTCAACTCCAAGAAGAATGGTAAATTCGAACCCAAGTGGGAAGGACTGTTTGTGATAGACACAGTCTATTCAAACGGCGCATATCGCCTAATTACTCAAGAGGGCGCCAGGCAATTAATGCCAATAAATGGGAAGTTCCTGAAAAAATACTATTCCGAGTACATTCAGGATAACCCATTTACCGGGAAGTTCCTTGAAGAATATTGCACTTAATATTCTAGAGGATAACCCAGGCTTCAGTCACATGAGAGCTCCATTGCGCAGCTAATGGCTAATGTGGCGAGGAAAGATACGGAGAGAGCTGAGCTACTCCGCTCTTTGGACTCGAACCGCGAGGAAACGACTAGGTTGAGAGAGGCCTTGAAGTGCGTTGAGGAATCTACTGCTCTTATTGTAAATGACCTGGCTGGACTAGAGCGTTCTCGTGAACAGGCACTCGAGGAGCTCGGATCCACCCAGGAGAGACTGATGAAGCTGAAGAGTGAAGCCGCAGAGATTTTAAGTAGTTCTGAGGAATCTGCCCGAGCTGATCTGCAGGCGGGACTTGAGCGGAGTTATGTAGATAGACTTTTTAGCTTAAAGTCTCATATTCTCAGCCGCCAGCTGCCTTCAGGCTAACGAGCTTCTTGTTGTATGCTTTTGACTCGGTCTATTAATAGAAACTCCGCATTTACTTCTTTCTTGTGATTTTTTTTTTTGTATTTATTCTATGCTTTTGACTCGGTCTATTAATAGAAACTCCGCATTTGCTTCTTTCTTGTGATTTTTCTGTGTTTATTCTGAATGACAAGTTTTATGGGATTTTTGGCAAACCCCCAGCCCTCAACGGGTTTGATATGTCTTTACCGATTACCGTTTGAAATCGGACTAGCATGTGAATTATTAAACCCGTCTCACATGTAACGTTGTGCTAAGAGAGTAAATTCTCTGAGGCTTTGTGCTATGATTTTGAATACATAGGCTTCGTCTTTCTCACGGGAATAGACTACCCGGCGACGCGTGTTAGGCGTTGACTTATCCCTACTTAGGCTTCGGGATGAAATTCCCCAGACTAGAATTCTGGTGTCTTCTTCAATCGGTAAAAGACTAAACCGGCAACGCGTGTTAGGCGTAGGCTTATCTCTATTTAGGAGTCGAGATAAAATTCCCCGTGCATCGAGTGCCCGGATTGGAAGTTGAGAATTGTGTCTTTTCTAAGAGCAAAGACAGACTGAGAAACGGGAGAGGAAGAATTTTATATTCTATCTCCCGGTGCTGAAGAGGAAGAATTTTATATTCTATCTTCAGCTGGAAAGGAAACGGGAGAGGAAGAATTTTATATTCTATCTCCCAGTGCTTAAGAGGAAGAATTTTATATTCTATCTTCAGCTGTAAAGGAAACGGGAGAGGAAGAATTTTATATTCTATCTCCCGGTGCTGAAGAGGAAGAATTTTATATTCTATATTCAGCTGGAAAGGAAACTCGAGGTGGGATCTCCACCCCCAGAATCCGGAAGGATGAAACTAAGAGTGAGATCTCCACTCCGAGAATCGGAAAGGTTCGAACGACACTACCTTTTATAGGATTGGTCATTTGATCCCAAAGAACCCCTCATTCATTGAGGAGAAAACCCAATTTCAACCCTAACTTTTATAGGTTTGGTGGAAAAGGGGACAAAGGTGGATTTTCGTTTATCGAAAATGAATGACTCGACCTTAGTCTTGACTATGTGTAGGCTTGACTAAGCGAGATCGGAAACAATCCTAACTTTTATAGGTTTGACTGTTCCAAGTGGACCTCTCGTTCATGGAAGGAATCGAGAGAGGAATTTGGCTTTGGCCCTAACTTTTATAGGTTTGACCAGAAAGCAAAGAAAGTGAAATACGGGTAGCAAAGAAAATGCCAACTCGTATTATCACTCAAGAGGAGGCTTTAATGCTAGGTGATTAGGACCTAGCACGTTAAGTCTGAGAAATGCCAACGACGGGCAGATGGAAATGTTGGTGGATCCACTGTCGTTTGCTTTGATCAGCGGATGGTTTGGTGAGGAAAGATTAACCTATCAGAGGATTAGATCTCATCTCACAAAAATAACTCATAAGAGTTAGAGAATTTTTTGATAAAAATAAGAAGAGACATTCTGACCTTCAGAGTTCGAATGTAGATTTTTTATTCGTCAATTCCACAATGACTGGGTTATCCCTATGAATACCCATGTGGTATTCTTCCGGGAACTTCCCGATGCATTGGTTATCCTGAAGATACTAAGGATAGTATTTTTTTCAGGAACTTGCCGTTTATCGGCATCATAAGCCGATCACCGTCCTTGGTGACAAGGCGATATGCGCCACTCGAGTAGACTGTCTCCACTACGAATGGTCCCTCCCATTTGGGTTCAAATTTGCTGAGAATAAGCAATATTTTATTTCCAACCCTTTTGATTGATATCGGGTTATCCTTAAGAATATCACGTATGATGTTCTCCAGGAACTTCCCGTTAGATACAAAGGGAACAGTTTATACTCATATACCCGTTGGAGTTTTTTTGAAAGAAGCAGTTTATACACGTATACTTATCGGAGTGTGGTGGTCATTCTCATTCGGTTTGTTCTGCCGTTGAGACGCCGGCTTCAACTAAGGCCTGTATTGTATTCTTGAGAGTGATACAAGTCTTGGTGGGATGATGGATCCTCCTGTGGTATTCATAATATTTTGGGTCTGAACTCCCGCTGACTTCCTCCTGGCTTTTAATAGGTGGGAGTTTGATTTTGTCGTTCCTTAGGAGGTACTTGAGGATGGCTGGAACCTCATCATCCTTGAAAGAGTATCGTTGCATCTGATGTGACTGCTGTGGTGATCGCTCCCACGGCTGTCGTTGTGACGTTTGATCAGCAGCGAACCTGGGTACGAACTCTGATTGGCTTCCCTCGACCCTCTTTCTTTTAGGATAGCGTCTAGTCGAGGTGGTGACAGACTCGACTTCCTTCTGCTTTTCGTCTTCACTTTCATGATGTCGAGAAGTAGGAATTGGGTCACCCCCAGTGTCATTGAAGGATCTGGTCGTACCACCCCTAGTGTTATCGAGGGGTGAATCAGTCTTGATGACCATATTCAAATTTGGACCATTGTTATTCGTCCTATCTGGAATAGGCGTGATTGGGGTAACGCAACAGCTAGACCCAGCTTGATGATCCGATTTAGGAAATTTACACCTTTCAGCTTGCAACTCTCTTATTTGTCGCATAGCCAATTCCATCTTACCCTCAAATTCTTCTTTCTGCTTGATTAATGCTTCTTGAACTATTTGAGTGAGCTGGTCAGGAGTAATGTTGAACGCATCCCTAGTGTTTTTAGAGAGACGTGATAACTCGTGTAGAGTCACTTTTACTGGGATGTTAGCCAATTGGGTCATAACATCAAAGTGATATGAAATATTTGGATCTCCCAGTTTATCTCTTCCAATCTGCCGATTGAATCGAGACTGCCTCGGGTTTTGAACATCTTGGTGCAGGGGCTCCTGTTGGGTCCTCTCAGCCGGTGCGGGGGTAGTTGTAATCATCTCCACCTCATTCAGTCGACGATACTCATTCCCATGTTCATTGTCGGAAAATGAGAAAGCAGGCATTGCTTCGTCATTGTTCATTGTCGGAAAATGAGAAAGCAGGCATTGCTTCGTCATCTTCCCCTGGAATAGCAGAAGTTCCATGACAAGATTTACCTTTTGATTCCCCTGGAATAGCAGAAGTTCCATGACAAGATTTACCTTTTGACTTTTTCTTGGACGAGGATCCAGTTCATTGTTCATCTCCGATCAAATCTGGATGAACCCAAAGAATCTCACCATTAGGGGCTGTGTGTCGCACAAGTCCTTTCTGGCGCTGCTTGTGAGGATCATCGTTCACTGTCTTTACTGCTGCATTTATTACTGGTTCATGCTGGAACCAGTTTAAGGGAACAGAACCGAAGCTAATCGATACTGCATTTGCTCCCACTCTCTTCTCCTTCGGCATTACTGGTTCATGTTGGATGGTGCACCGCTCTATGAAATGCGCAGTATTTCGGATCATTGATTCTCTTGGCATCTTCCTGATCCTGAACTGGAGGCAATTTGATCTTATTATTCTCAATGAGGTACTTGAAGATACCGGGAACTTCATCCTCTCTGAACGAATAGACTTTTGGGAACTTTGGCTCCGAGGCTTTCGGCTTTGGGGTCTGCTGTTGCCACCTTGATTGTTGAGGCGCTTTTTGCTGCTACTGTTGCGGCTGCGCTTGCACCTCGAACGTTTGATTCGCGTTCACGGCATTTGCATGTGCTTTTCCTCTTCCCTTAGGGGCGAAGTTTGGTTGCGGAGCATTATTAGCTATTTGACCCCTTTCTGCCTTCTTCCTTTTGAGGAATCGTTCGGCTCGTTCTCCTCGCACCTTCAGATCCTTCCAGGTCTTTGGTGGTGCCATTCCCATAGCTTCGAGGATGTCCAAGGAAAGATTGTTGTGACAGGTCTCGAGGATGAAATCTTCGCTGACCGGATCCCTACAATTCATCGCTTTATTTCGAAACCTCTTCACAAAGTTTTCGACTGTCTCACCATTCTTCTGTTTCTCCTCAAACAGAGTGCTGATTGAGACCTCAGTGTCGTCGTCGAAGAAGTTCGTCAGAAACATGTCCTCCATGTCGTCCCAACTGCTGATGCTCCCCGGCTTGAGGCGACGATACCTTGTCTTCACTCGTTTCTATCTTCGAGTGGCTTTGGGGAGAGGTAACGTGGTCCTCTTTTGCATTATCATCTACAGGACCACCTCCATTGTCGTTGTTGACAGGGGGAATAGTTATGTTGACATTATTCCCTTCCCGTTCATTCTCATCTTGATTCTGATGATTGGGTCGAGTGGGTTCTCCTTGGTGAGTTGTCAGAGCCGCGATCTGCTGATCATGCATTTCTCTCATCTGCTGCATGGCCATCTCCATCTCGAACTTGAAACTTTCTTTCTGCCGAGCCAGGGCATCTTCAAGCATCTTGTTCATTTGTTCGGCGCTGATCATGAGTACCTCGCGGGGTTGTCCCTCGCTAGATACCGTGTTGTCCGATGCAATTGCAGAGCCGGCATCTGATCCTTCGTCTTCTGACGGTAATCTCGTCCGAACCCTACTATAAGTTCCTCGTGTAATGGTCCAGACTGCAGACGAGTTAAATACCAGGGTACTAGCGGAATTGACTCGGGATTATCCCCCGTCGATGCCCTTTTGCTGGCCATATTAGTGGTGACCTTCGGAAAATCTTCGTCTTTGACTATCCTTCTTCTTCGTTGGAAACGCCTAGGCTTAGTCTCAGACGTTCCGGTGGAAATTCTCTTGAACACCGAAACTCTCCTTGGGGCTTCAGAACAACAGCACTCTGATAACACCGCCCTGATGATGTTGGCACATGGACAGTGAGGTTCCGTGTCTCGTGCATTTCGCTTCCAAGACTTACTCGCACCCCCAGCTCTATAGTACAACTCATCAGTTTGATAACTGGAGCAACCTATAGAGTGTTGGCACGAGTTTCCAGGTATAATATTATCATCATCAGACGAATATGACGCTTTATTAGCGTTCTCAAAAGTCGCTCGTTCCAGTCTACGCTTTTGTGAGCGTAAAAACTTAACGGGCTCTTGAACTTCGACACGCAACCCGATGCGGTCGGCAATAGGGATTTTCCCTTTATTATTTTCCTTGGGGGGATTAGCATGACCCCCAGTCGGGTTTATCATTTGGGGACCTTTCAATGGACCCAATCGCTCCTTGATAGGTACCTTACCTCGATTCCCCGGTAAGGGACCGAGGCGACCTTTCAAAGGAACCCTGGATGTTGAAGGATCCGTGTTCTTACCTGACTCCGCCGGAGGTGCGGGGGCAAGGGGAACGAGACCTGGATTTGATGAAGGTTGGGCAGCAACATCTTCAACTCTCGTCTTAGGCGCTGGCTTTGTCTTTAACACCCATACCTGCTTGAGCTTTGATGGGTTCTTAACTGTCCCTTCTTTCTGCATCTCCTCCGCTTTTTGTAGGAGAGCTCGGGCATGCGCAAGCAGTGCGCGGCGCTTCTTGATTCGCTCTTCGAGGGTTGAGCGAGTCCTCGTGACACGAACCCACTCGTTCATTTCTACCTTGGAGGAGGATTTGGTTACGTACCGTTGTTGCTCTTGGCGCTGTCTGGATTTGAGATCTTCATTGTAGCGGATCCCGTCCATCGGCTCTAAAGCCTTGGCCATCTGAAGAGCAAGGCGTTGACGCCATCTTTGGCACGTCCTCTTTGATACAGCTGGAGCGCCTTCAGTAGCCATCTTCTTGGCGGAGGAGAAGCCCAGATCTGCGATCTCGACCACGTTGGACGACGCGGGGACGTCACGTGGTGCGAGTGCAGCGATGGCAAGGGGATCTTGGGTCTTTGAGCCAGGGTCCCGCGAATGTTTCTGGAAGAGGATGCCTTCCTGCGCCTGTTCGGAGAGGCGGATCTGGAGGAGGAGGAAGAGAGGTACTCTTCGAACTTTTGCTGATCGAACTCGTATTCGATCTCTTCATTCACCCGGATCTTGAATGCCGGTTGCGTCACGACAGCCTCGGTAGCGAGGCCGTTGGCTCCCACTGTGGTCGCCAGCTTGTTTGCGGAAAAAGTTGTTGTATTCATTGTTGTATTCATTACAACTTCAATCGTTACAATGAAACAAAAAAAATTGTCTTTTTATAAGACCTTTACACAATGAAAACAAAACTAAAGTTACAATTCTCGTCCAAACAAACACAGAGATCGTTTATCGGTCTTCTGCTTGCGTGGGTCTTTGGCTTGTGACGGGGACGTCAATATCCGTGGACTACCTGGCACTCAGATCTGTTCCGAAAAATCGGACAGAGCTTCGTTGATCCGCGTGAGATCTAGAAGCCTGAAGCGTCTATCTCGGCTAAAACGAGATATCTGCTCTTCTTAGTGATTACCGGCGAAGGGTAATACTAAGGAAAAGGGGGAATGGGTGATGAAGACTCTGATGAAGACCTCTCCTCTGTTGAAGCGCTCGATCACTCTTCACTTCAGCAGGGCTTCGCCAATCTTCTCCAAAAATCCAGATCCTTCAAAAATGAGGCCTTAGGGGGCTATTTATAGGCAAATGGGAGCACCTAGGGTGCCTAGACACCCCTGGGGTGTCTAGGAAAAGCCTAGACACCCCTGGGTGTCTCCAAAACATCCGAGACACCCCTAGGGTGTCTCGGAAATTCCGAGACACCCCTAGGGGTGTCTCGGATTTTTTGAGACACCCTAGGGTGTCTAGGCACCCTAGGTGCTCCCCATGGCCTATAAATAGCCACCCCTTACCTCATTTTTCAAGATCTGGATTTTTGGAGAAGATTGGCGAAGCCCTGCTGCAGTGAAGAGTGGTCGAGCGCTTCAAC
>NC_033798.1:47960109-47961996 GCF_001876935.1 Asparagus officinalis
AGGCGGCGATACCAATCGAAGGCGGCTCCACGAAGAGTGCCAACGAAGGACCGTACCATCAGAGGCTCATTACCAGAGATAACCCCCAGGTGCGATTTGAAGTAAATCAAATGTTGAGTAGGTGAACCCATCCCATTAAACGGCGTGAAGTTAATTAGATTAAACTTTGCCGGATATGGGATCGATTCCCATTCTCTTGGGTATGGGCAAGGAATGCCTGTTTTGTTCGTCTCTTGAGCGGAAATCAATGTATTGATTTTGCTCTCGAGGTTCTTGATCTTCAAGTTTTCACCCGAGTCTTCGTTGGCATTCTCGTTACCACCCCCTGCATTGACGGGAGGATTATTGGCATTATGAGTCTCGTTTGCATTTGTGTCCTCATCTTCCAGATTAACCTGGTTACGACGACTTGGCTCGCCTTGCTGGTTCGTCAATGCTTGGATTTGTTGGTCATGCATTTCTCTCATGTTCTGCATGGCCATCTGCATTTTGAACCTGAAGGTCTACTGTTGTTTAGCCATGGCGTCTTCAAGCATCTTGGCCACTTGTTCTGCACTTATCATAAGTGCCTCGCGGGGTTGTCCCTCGCTGGATACTGTACTATCTGATACGACTGCCGAGCCGGCATCTGATTCTTCATCTTCTGAAGGGAGTCTTGTCCGAACCCTACCATAGGTTGCTCGCTTGATGGTTCCGGACTGCAGACGGGTTATAGGCCGGGATGCTTTCAGAATCGACTCGAGATTATCCCGTGCCGATGTCCCCTTGCTGGTCATATTGGTGGTGACCCTCAGAAATTCTCCATCTTCAATCACCGTTCTTCTTCGTCAGAAACGCCTCGGCCTTGGTTTTGGCGTTTCGGCACTGAGTCTTTCGAAAACCGAAACTCTTTCAGGGACCGTTTTGATGCGGTTGCACTCAGACAATACTGCCCGAATGAGTTTGGAACAGGGGCATTGAGTTTGCTGTCCTCGGGGACTCCTCTTCCTGGTTTTACTCGTACCCCCAACACGATAATACAATTCGTCTGCTTGACCTATCGTGTGTTGGCACGACTTCTCAGGTATAACATTATCGTCATCAGATGATAATGTTTCCTTCTGAGGGTGAACTGCCTTCTTTGGGCCTTCAAGAGTCACGCGCCTTGAACATGCCTTTTTTGGGCGTGAGTTCTCAGCGGGCTCCTGGACTTCGATGCGCAAATTAGCACGCGCAGCTACCGTGAACTCCTTGTCATGTTGAAGGTGGCGGCGACCCCCAGCATGTTGAGTCGTTCGGGGGCTTCTTCATCGGGCCCAAACGTTCTTGGACTGGAGCTTTGCCTCTCTTGTCGGGAATTGGACCGAGGCGCTCCAAGACTGACTTTCTCCTTCGGGATGATTCTGCATGATCTCCCGGAGTAGCTATGGGAATTCTCGGCGACTTAGCTTGGTTCGCCGGAGGTTGAACTTTGGTTGGAGGCTGCAAAGGTTGCTCCTTAGCCTTAATCGCCACTTCAGACTTTGGCCTCCAGACTTGGCGGGTTGGTGGCGGCTTCTTTGCCACCTCCTTCTGCAATCTCCTGCGGGCTTCCTGGACTTGAGCCCGTGCTTGCGCTGACATTGCGCGGCGCTTGTGAATGTGCTCCTCAAGTGTCGAACGATTCCGTTTGACACGAATCCATTCGTTCGTTGGCGGCTTGGAGGAGCTGCCATTCATCGGTGGTTGAGGCTTTCTGCCTCTACTTTTCTTCAGATCCGCATGATAGCGGACTCCGTCGGTGGACTCCATCGCCTTTGCGAGTTGCCGCGCCAGGCGTTGACGTCACCTCTGGCGGGCTCTCTTCGAGAGAGTCACAACGCCTTCAACAGTAGAAGCGTTGACGAGAACAGGTTTGACCTCGTTGGA
>NC_033798.1:47962442-47967061 GCF_001876935.1 Asparagus officinalis
CAACAATCGATGGTGAGCTAAAGATCCAAAAAATCAGGAATCGACTTCAAAGTTCAAAATTCCGACAAACGGTCAGACCAATAAATGCAGCACCGGAGCCTTACAGACATTCGACAAAGCACCGAATAGCCTGAAGGATTGAAGGAATCAAGAATAGAAGCCACTCCAAACATCCCGAAGGATGGGACAATCATATCCAAAGTATTCCAGACTCTTCTATAAAAGAACGAGGCTGAAATACTTTGGAGGGGGTATCTGTAGGCGTATAAAACTGCCTATAGGTCCCTTAACACAGCTCGACAACGCCGATTCGATGAACCAACCATCGGGCGACGTATGCAGACACGATTGTTAGGCCACAACGCCGAAGCCAAGTGATACGCGACGAAGCGGATTAACGAGGCTACGAAGCTAATGAACCGAAGCGGAGTAATGAGGCGACGAGGTTAACGAATCGCACGCAAGCAACGGAATACATCCATTCGCGTGTGGAATCAAGCCAAGTGTTCGAAGAGTCAACGAGTCATCCAACCGAGAGCGGACTTGGACGAATCACGATCGAATCAAGATCAGTTTCGGACTCGAACTCAGAAGTGGATTTACTGCCTATTCAGGATCCGGATTTACTGCCAAATCAGGTCAACGAGTTAAGTCCGGATAAATCAACCACACAACCAAATCACGGCGGAACCAAAAAAATGGATACAACTACAAAACGACGAAAACCAGCTCGGTGGCCGAGCCACCTTGAGGTGGCCGGCCCAGAGCCGAGCCACCTCAAGGTGGCCGGCTGCACTGTGCCCAAGGCACAGTGAGGGTAGCCTATAAATTGGCCCCCTTTGGTTCATTTTAAGGGGTTGGAAAATTTGGAGAGGCGAAGCCCTGCTGGATTCCAGACTCAGAACTTAAAAAGATCCAAGCTTTGGGACTTCGAGGACTTGTTCATCCAGATCTGGTGCTCGGCGATCGTCAACGCCAAATAAGGCAAGAGTTCGAGAGGACCGGATCTCGGATCTACGCAGGCTTACTCCGGATCAAAGCTTGGCCTTTGATCCCGAGATTTGGACGATTATTTCCTTGGTGAACTAATCCTCCCCGGCTATTATTTCCTTGGTGAAATAATACCCGTCGTACTGCGTAGATCCGACCGGATCTAGATCTCGTGGTGGTCCACGGATAAACCCCGGCGCAGGCAAAGAACCCACACAAGCGAGTGACCGCAAAACAGGAGCTCGCGATTCGTTCGACAAATAAGGAGAAAGTTGTAATTTTTTTATTTCTTTTTTTATTTGATTTTCGTTGTAACCGGATCTTATAAAAAGACCGGATCTTTATAACTCAAAAAGTTGTTATTTAAAGATAGCAATGGAATCAATAATGAAGAAAGACACGATTTTTCCCGCGAACAATCTGGCGACCACAGTGGGAGCCACCGATCTCGCTGCCGAGATCGGAGCGTCGCAGCCGCGGATTCAGATCCCAGTCGTGGAGGAGGTCGAATACGAGTTCGATCAGACCAAGTTCGAGGAGTACCTTTCATCCTCGTCTAGATCGACCTCCCCCCGCAAGTCCAAGAAGTCCAAGTTCTCTTCCAACAGAAAGGTGCGTTGGTACGAAGAAGTTGAAGCTACCAACGACGACCTCATCTCGATTGACGCCAAAGTTGCGTCAGATGAGGCTCCACCAATCTCCAACCAGATCAAGCTGGTTCCAACCAATTCCTCCGTCACCAAAGCTCTCTCGAAGAGAGCCCGCCAAAGGCAACGTCAACGCCTTGCGAAACAATTCGCAAAGACCATGGAGTCAGTTGACGGGATCCGCTACAACATGGATCTGAAGAATAGGAGAGGCAAACAGCCCCAACAATCAATGAATGGTGGTGTAGGCATCAAAAATTGCCTATAGTTCTCCACAACCGGTTCAGTATTAACAAGCGACGATGAACGTCATCATCCAATCCACATGAGCCTAATCGACGTCGACAAACGACTGAAGTGAATCGACGAGTTACATGAGCGGATAGGACTTCGGAATCACGAAGACCCGGACCAATCGGGAACCCGGCACTGTTCACAAAAAGGACAACGCCCTCCATGCCTCGACCACTCTACAGATAATCCAATCACCAGAGCGGGTCAAACTCTTCGTCGCGCATCCAACGCACCCGGAATCACTCAAATCCGAATCCGGACGAAGAATATACAGGGGAACCAACAAAACACCTCAAAAGGAGTCTCGGCAAGCTCGAAACACCCGAGGGGTGTCTTGGCAAAACCAAGACACCCTAGGGTGTCTCGGCCATGGCCGAGACACCTTCTATTTTCCCTTAGTGTTGCCCTTAGCGGTGATACAAAGGAGAGCTAGTGCCTCGTTTTAGCCGAGACATAAGCTTTACACCTCTGAGATCCCACGCGGATCGACGGGGTTCAGAGTTTCTAAAATCCCCCCGCGGATAGACGAAACTCTGCCCGATTTTATCGGACCAGATCTGAGTGCCCCGGTGGTCCACGGATATCAACATCCCCGTCACAGGCAAAAGACCCACGCAAGCAAGAGATGACAAACAGATCTTGCGTTTGTTTGAAAAGAGTTGTATTTCTTTTGTTTTCATTGTGTACCGGTCTTATAAAAAGGCTATCTTTTTATTTCATTGTAACGATTGAAGTTGTAATGAATGCAGCAATGAATACAGCAACTTTTTCCGCAAACAAGCTGGCGACCACAGTGGGAGCCAACGGCATCGCAACCGACGCCGTCGTGACGCAACCAGCACTCAAGATCGGGGTGAATGAAGAACACGAGCTCGATCAACAACGGTTCAAAGAAGGCCTCTCTTCCTCCTCCTCCAGATCCGCCTCTCCAAACGGGTACAGAAAGGTAACCTCTTTCATAAATGATTGCAGGTCCTTCGGTTCAAAAATCCAAGACCCCGTTGCCGCCTCTGCACTTGCACCACGCGACGTCCCCACGTCGTCCAACCTGGTCGAGATCGCAGATCCGGATTCCTCTTCCGCCGAGGAGATGACTTCTGAAGACGCTCCGGCATTATCAAAGAGAGCACGACAAAGACAGCGTCAACGTCTTGCTCGACAGCTGGCCGAAGCTTTGGAGCCGATGGATGGGATCCGCTATAACGTAGATCTAAAATCCAGGCAACGCCAGGAGCAACCACGGCAAACAACCAGCCCCTCCCCCGAAGCAGAAACGAACAAATGGGTTCAAGTCAAAAGAACCCGTTCCACTCTCGAGGAGCGAATTCAGAAGCGTCGCGCCTTGCGTGCGCATGCCCGAGCCCTGGTCCAAAAAGCACGAGAAATGCTAAAGGGAGAGGCCATTAAGAGATCGCCGAGATCCGAACGAGTTTGGAGGCCAAAGGCCGAATCAACGCCTAAGGTAATAGCAGGTAATATTGCTCTCCAACCTTCATCAATTTCAGGTCCCGAGCCTCCGGTAAAGCCCCACCGCAGCATGGAATTCCCCGAGCTCAAGAATCCTCTGAACAACCGTATCGACGCTCTACCCGAGAATCGAGGAAAAGCGCTTGTCAAGGAAAGCTGGAGATCGCTGAAGGAGCTTCAAGCCAACACCCAGACTGGGGGTCGTACACGATCTCCTAACAAATCGATCTCTGCAACGACCAGCTCGGCGGTGCGTGCAAAGGACCAAGAGCCCGTTAAGGTTTCACCCTCACAAAGGAGTGATTCCAAACGTGCGACTCTTGCGGAGGCCAACAAGGCAATGATTACTCAGAAGAAGACGCGTCGAACAAACGAACGCGTTATACCTGAGAACCCATGTGAGCAGCCGATAGGTTGCTCCGACGGCAACGTCGATGAGTTGTACTATCTGGCTGGGGGTGCGGATGAATCTCGAAAGAGAAACGCCCGGGAAGCGGATTCTCACTGTCCGTGTACCAAAATTATCAGGGCAGTATTATCAGCCTGTAGCTGCCCCAAGACCGCTCCACAGAGGGTCTCGATATTCGAGGGAATCTCCGATGGAACGACAAAGCCCAAATCAAGGCGTTCCCACCAAAGAGGATCGATTGATCGAGAGGATGAACCCCTAGAAGTTACCATCAACATGGTCAACAAAGGAAAGTCCCCAATCATTTCAGGTGGTTTCGACCCTAATTTCTCTTTAGGAAGCAGGGTCAACTCGGGAATAGCTCAGCTTCAGCTAGAGGCCGACAGATATAACAACGATCGTCGGATCCATGAAGGAGTCCTTTCCGATGATGGATCCTCAGATTCTCACTCCGCGCTCGCCTCTGATGACACAACGTCTAGCATAGGGCAAGCTCGAGAGGTGCTCATGGCCAATACAGATCAGATAGCCAAAATCATTGAAGAGGCGCTGGCTAGGCAGAAGGAAATCTTCAAGATCGAAATGGGAATGGCTATGCAAGAGATGAAGCAAATGCACGACCAACAAATCCGCGCTTTGTCAAGTCAGCTAGCTGAGTCCAATCGTCGCACCCAGAACACTGCAGTTAGCAGCAATCCGGAGGTGGTTGAAATCGTCATGGCCAACGCACCACCCAAGAATATTGGGGGTGGCCCTACTGCAAATAACAACGCTGGGGGTGGACCCACCAGTGATGACAACACTGGGGGTGG
>NC_033798.1:47968061-47982673 GCF_001876935.1 Asparagus officinalis
ATCACCTTTGACTGAAGGGGGAAAAATAGGACTGACAATGTCCATACCCCATGTCTCAAACGGCCAAGATGTGGTTGATGTGTGCAACTGCTCTGGTGGTTGATGCATATAATTTGTATGTACCTGACAAGCATGACACTCTCGGGCGTATTCGATTGCGTCACGAACCATCGTTGGCCAAAAATATCTCATTCTCCTGATGCGATCATACAGTTTGGGACCGGGCTGATACGTACCGCATTCTCCTTCGTGTGCTTCCTTGATAACTTCTTCTGCTTCTTTGTTCGAAAGGCATCGGAGTAATAAACCATCGTAACCTCTACGGTATAACGTATGGGTCTCGGTATTATAGAAGAATCTTGGCGCTCTTCGGCGGATTGATTCTCTTTCTTTTACATCCTCTAGTAAAATACCATACTGGACGTAGTCAATGATGGGAAAACGCCAATCTCGGGATTCAGACCCAATTGGAGTTGAGTTCACCTCCTTGGCGCTTATGTCTCTATCATCTTCCTCTTCAATATCCATATCGTATATGGGTACGCAGAGCTGATGCGTCCTCACTGTGACTAACAGCTTAGTTTTGGGAGGTTGCGCAAGTGATACCGCTAGTGCTACCAGTGCATCTGCATAAGCGTTCTGGAGACGGGGGATGTATTCAATGTAGAATTCTTCAAAAGATTCTGCCATTTTGATGGCCTCCTGATGGTACGGGATCAGGTCTTGGTTCCTGACTTCATACTCTCCACGGACTTGGTTGACTATCAATTGAGAATCCCCAAAAGCTTTGAGATATTCGACCCCCAGCTCCTTGGCGAAACTGAGTCCAATGAGAAGCGCGTTGTACTCGACTACGTTATTGGAACATGGACTAGTCAGTGAATAAGCCTGAGGCATCACATGCTTCCCCGGGGAGATTAGGACGACCCCAACCCCGGAGGAAACTATAGAACCTCCCGGGGTTATTACCCTATTAACTGCCCTCGAAGCACCATCGAAATATAATTGCCATACTTGTTGGTGCGACGTAGTGTTAACCTCGTGGGTTTCATCCGGCAAGTCATCATATACTTCTGCCGTATCTGTGGTCGGGTTTGCCGCCAAAAGATCGCAAATCGCTTGTCCTTTGATCGACTTCTGTTGTTTGAAGTGCAAATCGTATTGGGACAAGAGAAGGGCCCACTTCGCTAACCGCCAATTCATAGAGGCCGGTTGCATCATAAACACCCGTACTAGGTTAACATTTGAAATGACGTAAATCGTCTGTCCAACCAAGTAATGCCGCATCTTTTGCATTGCGAATACCAATGCGAGGCATTCTTTCTCAATCATCGGATACCGAGACTCGGCGCCTATCAAGGTCCGACTTAGGTAATAAACTGCCTGTTCGTGACCATTATCATCGTCTTGTGCTAGTAAAGCACTTATCGAGTGGTTCATCGCCTTGATGTAAATCAAGAACGGTTTACCCGATTTCGGTGCAACGAGAACAGGAGGATTCGTCAGATACGTTTTGATATCTTCGAATGCTTTTTGGCAGGCGTCGTCCCAGATGAATGACACCCCTTTCTTGTTTAGCTTAGAGAATGGTTGGCACTTCCCAGAAAGGTTTGAGATGAACCGCCGGATGTAAGCTAGCCGCCCTTGCAACCCTCTGAGCTCTCTCAGGTTTCTAGGAGGTTGCAGTTCGTGTATCGCCTTCACTTTGTCAGGATCGATATGTATACCTTTAGTGGTGACGACGAATCCAAGGAATTTTCCGCTAGACATTCCAAGGAAGGATTTAGTAGGGTTCATCTTCAATTGATGACTTCGCATGAGATCGAACATCGTCTTCAAGTCCTTGATGTGATCTTCTTTGTTGCGGCTTTTTACAACCAAATCATCAACGTAGCACTCGACTGTTTTCCTGAGATGTTCTTGGAAAATCTTAGTCATTGCTCGTTGGTATGTGGCGCCTGCATTCTTTAGACCGAAAGGCATCACCGTGTAGCAAAAGACACCAAGAGGCATTCTGAACGCTGTATGCTTCTCGTCATCTGGGTGCATCTTGATTTGGTTATATCCTGAAAACCCATCCATGAAAGACATTCTCTCAAATCCACATGTATTGTCGATAATGACATCTGTGATTGGGAGAGGAAAGTCGTCTTTTGGACATGCCGTATTCAGGTCCCTGAAGTCAATGCAAATCCTGATTTTACCGTTCTTCTTCATGACTGGAACGATATTGGCTAGCCAATCTGGATGTTGCTCCTCTCGGATAAATCCTGATTCGATCAATTTCTTAACCTCTGCCTCGATAGCTTCCATTATCTGCGGACAAAATCGTCTTTGCTGTTGTTTGACAGGTTTGGCATCCGACTTGATATCGAGGCAGTGCATTGCCACATTGGGGGTCATATGCGACATCAGTTTCTTGAACACCTCCCCCAAACTTGCATCGGAATCCCCAGCTGAAGAATCAGAAGAGTATCCGTTCTTAGTTTTGTTAGCAATTTTATCGATAATTTGCCAACCACATTCATCATCAGACGAGGAAACATAGCCTAAGCCTCTTTTGTGACGGTAATAATCATCCGGTTTCCCTTTTGGCACATATGCTGCTTTGGCTGGGATACGGGAACCTCGATCAAAGTATAAGCCTTCTCCGAGTGTGAAATCATATCCCTGTTTTTCCATGAGCTTGCGCGCTTCAGGACTATACTTAGATAAATGTCGACCAGGTTTATCTTCCTCTTCGTCTTCTCTTAGGAAATGATCTGGTAATGGAAAATTCTCTCCTTTACCATAAATCATCTCTTTTTCGACTCCTGTTTTGGCAAGCACGACCAGGGTTGTTCCGAAAGAATGCTGGAGGCGTTTCTTTATTACATAAGATGATCGGAGCGGCGTATGTAAATCAGGATTATCGTGTAGTCTTTTTGTCGCATCATCAAGAGACAACGAGTACTCTAAATCATCTTTTATTTCAATATCGGCAAGTTGCCAGTTACAACCTCCATCTGACGATTGTTCATCGTCGAGATTGATTACAAAGGGTACAATGTCATTTAAAACAAAACCACCATTGTAATCAAATCCGGCTTCGGAATCAGCTTCTTCTCCGCTGTCCGTGCCCAGGACCGATGGTTCCGTGTCGGATTCATTACCATAGAGGAGAGAATCAGTGAAATAATTCTCAAACCCTTTAAATGGTTGTTTATCGGATTCATTACCATAGAGGAGAGAATCAGTGAAATAATTCTCAAACCCTTTAAATGGTTGTTTATCCACGACCACCATCCTGACCCTTCCACTAGTGTCGACATATTTCAGACACTGATGTAGGGTGGAGGGAACTGTAACATTACTATGGATCCAAGGCCGACCCAGTAGTAAGTTATATGATGTCTCAGCATCAATCACGTAACACGTGACCTTCGTCTTCAGATCACCCATTTTGCACTTTATCCGGATCTTTCCCAAAGGCCTTGACCCGCTGGTGTTGAATCCGTAAATGACCATGCCTGTAGACGCCAATTTACTGACTGGAATGCTGAGGCTATGCATGTTCGCGGGAAAAATCGTGTCTTTCTTCATTGTTGATTCCATTGTCATCTTAAATAACAGCTTTTTGAGTTACAAAGATCCGGTCTTTTTATAAGATCCGGTTACAATGAAAATCAATGAAAATAAAAAAAAGATTACAACTTTCTCCTTGTTTGTCGAACAAATCGCGAGCTCCTGTTTTGCTGTCGCTCGCTTTGTGGGTTCTTCGCCTGCGCCGGGGTTTATCCGTGGACCACCGCGCGATCTAGATCCGGTCGGATCTACGCAGTACGACGGGTATTATTTCGCCAAGGAAATAATAGCCGAGGGTACTATTTCGCCAAGGAAATAGTAGCATTTAATTCTCGAGATCAAAGACCAAGCTTTGATCCGGAGTACACCTGCGTAGATCTGAGATCCAGTCCTCTCGAACTCTTGCCTTATTTGGCGTTGACGATCGCCGAGCACCAGATCTGGAAGAGCAAGTCCTCGAAGTCCCAAAGCTTGGATATTTTTTTAGATCTGAGTCTTCAATCCAGCAGGGCTTCGCCTCCAAAAAATCCAACCCTTTCAAATGAACAACCATTGGCCTATTTATAGGCACCCAGATCTGTGCCTAGGCACAGATCTGGGCTGAGGTGGCTCGGCCACAAGTGGCCGGCCACCCTGGGGTGGCTCGGCTTGGGCCGAGCCACCCTGAAGTGACTCGGTTTCGGCCGAGCCCCTCAGGGTTTTTGGGTTCCGTCGTTTAATCGTTGTTCCCGTTTTGTCCGTTTTTTCGGTTGACTTAGACTCTGATTTGGCAGTAAATCTGATTCCTGTTTTGGCAGTAAATCCACTTCAGAGTTCGAGTCCGAAACTGATCTTGATTCGTTCGTGATTCGTCAGAGTCTGCCCTTGTTTAGATGACTCGTTGACTCTTCGAACACTTGGCTTGATTCCACACGCAAATGGATGTATTCCGTTGCTTGCGTGCGATTCGTCGACCTCGTCGCCTCGTTGGTTCGTCGGTTTATGCCGAGCTGTGCTAAGGGACCTATAACCAATTTTATATGCCTACAGATCCCCCCTCCAAAGTATTTCAGCCTCGTTCTTTTATAGAAGAGTCTGGAATACTTTGGATATGATTGTCCCAGTGGCTTCTGTTCTTGATTCCTTCAGTCCCCCAGGCTGTTCGGTGCTTTGTCGAATGTCTGTAAGGATTTCGGTGCTGCATTTATTGTCTGACCGTATGTCGGAATTTTGAATTTGAAGTCGATTCTCGATTCTTTTAGCTCGTGCTTGTTGGTTCAACACAGAACTGACCCTCGAATGTCGGCGTTGAGTCTTTATTTGCGACGCGTTGTCCGGCGTAGTGTTGTTGAGTTATCCTTAAGAATATTTATAAAAATATTCTCCAGGAACTTCTCAACCAAAAATAGGGAATAGTTTATACTCATATACCTTATTGGAGTATTAAGAAGCAGTTTAACCTCATGCACTGTTGGAGGATTGAGGAGCAGTTTCTTTCGTTGCAACGCATTGATCGGCGTTGACCTAGGGTTACGCGTTGACCGGCGTTGACCCTAGGGTTTTGAATGTCGTATTTTGACTTTTCGATCGCAACGCGTTGACTGGCGTTGACCTAGGGTTACGCGTTGACCGGCGTTGACCTTAGGGTTTTGAACGTTGTTGGATGCTCAAGTCACGAGACCAACTAATGAAGCTGATGCGTCAATGACTCGTATTTATAGAATTTTTGGCAAATTCTCAGCCATCAACGGGTTTGATAAGTCTTTACCGACTACCGTTTGAGTCGGGCTAGCATGCGGATTATCTAAATCCGTTCCGCATGTGACGTTGTGCTAAGAGAGTTAACGCTCTTAGTGCTACGATATTGAATATGTAGACTTCGTCTTTCTCACGGGAATAGACTACCCGGCGACGCGTGTTAGGCGTTGACTCTAGGATTTTTGGCTAACCCCCAGCCCTTAACGGGTTTGATAAGCCTTTACCGACTACCGTTTGAATCGGGCTAGCATGCGGATAATCTAGATCCGTTCCGCATGTAACGTTGTGCTAAGAGAGTTAACGCTCTTAGTGCTACGATATTGAATACGTAGACTTCGTCTTTCTCACGGGAATAGACTACCCGGCGACGCGTGTTAGGCGTTGACTTTAGGATTTTTGGCTAACCCCCAGCCTTCAACGGATTTGATTAGCCTTTACCGACTACCGTTTGAGTCGGGCTAGTATGCGGATTGTTTAAGTCCGCTCCCATGTAACGTTTTAAGCTAAAAGAGTTAACCCTTTTAGTGCTACGATATTGAATACGTAGACTTCGTCTTTCTCACGGGAATAGACTACCCGGCAACGCGTGTTAGGCGTTGACTTCAGGATTTTTGGCTAATCCCCAGCCTTCAACGGATTTGATTAGCCTTTACCGACTACCGTTTGAGTCGGGCTAGCATGCGGATTGTCTAAATCCGTTCCGCATGTAACGTTGTGCTAAGAGAGTGAATTCTCTGAGACTTTGTGCTATGATATTGAATACATAGATTTCGTCATTCTCACGAGAATAGACTACCCGGCGACGCGTGTTAGGCGTTGACTTTAGGATTTTTGGCTAACCCCAAGCCTTTAACGGATTTGATTAGCCTTTACCGACTACCGTTTGAGTCGGACTAGCATGCGGATTGTCTAAATCCGTTCCGCATGTGACGTTGTGCTAAGAGAGTTAACGCTCTTAGTGCTACGATATTGAATACGTAGACTTCGTCTTTCTCACGGGAATAGACTACCCGGCAACGCGTGTTAGGCGTTGACTTCAGGATTTTTGGCTAATCCCCAGCCTTCAACGGATTTGATTAGCCTTTACCGACTACCGTTTGAGTCGGGCTAGCATGCGGATTGTCTAAATCCGTTCCGCATGTAACGTTGTGCTAAAGGAATGAAATCCCTTAGACTTGATGCTACGACTTCGAATACGTAGACTTCGCCATTGTTACAGGAATAGGCTACCCGGCAACGTGTATTAGACGTTGACTTATCCCTACTTAGGCTTCGGGATGAGATACCCCAGAATCGAACTCTGGTGTCTTTTTCAATCGGTAAAAGACTAAACCGGCGACACGTGTTAGGTGTCGACATATCCTTTCTTAGGGTTCAGGATGAAATTCCCCATGCATGTGAGGCATGGATTTTGGTGTTATTAATAACAACCTACCACAATGTTGAATATGCGGACGGGTATTCTTTTTAACGGTTAAGAACTAACCGGCAGCGCGGGTTAGGCGCAGACTTATCCTTGCTTAGGTTTCAGGATAGAATACCCCAGAATCGAACCCTGGTGTCTTTTTGTACAGAAAAAGACTAAACCGGCAGCGCGTGTTAGGCGCAGACTTATCCCTGCTTAGGATTCGGGATAAACTTCCTAGAATGAATCCTAAATTGACAAATTTCGGAAAAGATCGATGCGGGAAAGGAAGAATTTTATATTCTATTTCCCGGTCTTCTTTTAGGGTGAAGGCGAACCCGAATACAAGGAAGGAAGAATTTTATATTCTATTCCTTGATTCTGGAAAGGAAGAATTTTATATTCTATTTCCAGCGAAGAAGAAACTAGAAGTGGGGTGTCCACTCCGAGAATCTGGAAAATTTAGATAAACTTGCCTTTTATAGGATGGGTTATCTAAACTGAAAATGGGTTCTTCGTTTATCGAAGTGGAATTTCAACTTTGGCTATAACCATGGGAAGGCTTGACCAAAGAGAAAGAGAAGGGAGTTCTTTCGTTTATCGAAAGGGGACTCCGAAATGAAAATGGACCTCTTGTCTATGGAAAGAGTCAAGAGGGCCAGATGGATACTTTTGGTGGACTCACTGTCAATTGAAACTGATCAGTGAGGGATTTTGGTGGTGACAATGATTTTGTTGCCCTTACCACGAGAAGCGAAGTTTGAGTTGAGCGGATTACCCGTCGGTTGGTTCCTCTCGGCCTTCTTCCTTCGGAGGAAGCGTTCGGCTTGTTCACCGCGCACCTTCAAGTCTTTCCAAGTGTCAGACGGTGCTGTTCCCATTGCTTCCAACACGTCCAGTGCAAGGTTATTGTGGCAAGTCTGGAGAATGAACTCCTCAGTGATCGGGTCCCGACAATTCATCGCCTTGCTCCGGAACCTTTTGACGAAGGTGTCGACCAACTCCCCGTCTTTTTGTTTTTCATCAAGCAATGATCCGATAGATATCTCGGTGTCGTCGTCGAAGAAATTGGTGAGGAACATGGTCTCCATATCGTCCCAGCTGTTCACGCTACCTGGCTTGAGGCGGCGATACCAATCGAAGGCGGCTCCGCGAAGAGAGTGCCAACGAATGACCGCACCATCAGAGGCTCATTACCAGAGATAACACCCAGGTGCGATTTGAAGTAAATCAAATGCTGCGTGGGTGAACCCTTCCCATCAAACGGCGTGAAGTTAATTAGACTAAACTTCGCCGGATAGGGGATTGATTCCCATTCTCGTGGGTATGGACAAGGAATGCCCGTCTTCTTCATCTCTTGAGCGGAAATCAACGTATTGATTTTGCTCTCAAGATGAGGTGGAAGCGTGGTGTTGTGACTAGCATCCTCATTGCCACCCCCTGCATTAACGGGAGGGTTATTGGCGTTGCGAGCTTCATCCGCATTCGTATGCTCAACTTCCTGAACAACTTGATTACGGTGGCTTGGTTCGCCTTGCTGGTTTGTCAGCGCTTGGATTTGCTGGTCATGCATTTCTCTCATGTTCTGCATGGCCATCTGCATTTCGAACCTGAAGCTCTCATGTTGCTTAGCTAAGGCGTCTTCGAGCATCTTGGCCACTTGTTCCGTGCTTATCATGAATGACTCGCAGGGTTGTCCATCGCTAGACACTGTATTATCTGATGCGACGGCAGAGCAGGAATCCGATTGTTCATCTTCCGACGGTAATCTTGTCCGGACCCTACCCTAAGTTCCTCGTACAATGGCTCCGGACTGCAGACGAGTTCTAGGCCGGGATGCTTTCAGGATCGACTCGAGATTATCCCGTGCCGATGTCCCTCTGCTGGTCATGTTGGTGGTGACCCTCGGAAATTCTCCGTCTTCAATTACCCTTCTTCTTTGTCGGAAACGCCTATGCCTTGGTTTTGGCGTTTTGGTACTAAGCCTTTCGAACACTGAAATTCGCTCGGGGACTACCTTGACGCAGTTGCACTCAGACAGTATCGCCCGAATGAGCTTGGAACATAAGCATTGACTGTCCGGTTTTCGGGGACTCCTCTTCCTGGTTTTCCTCGTGCTCCCCTCACGATAGTACAACTCGTCGGTTTGAAGGTCGGAGTAACCTATCGCGTGTCGGCATGATTCCTCAGGTATAACGTTATCGTCATCAGACGACAACGTTTCCTTCAGAGGGTGAACTGCCTTCTTAGGGATCTCAAGAGTCACGCGCCTCGAGACATGCCTTTTTGGGCGTGAATTCTCAGCGAGCTCTTGGACTTCGATGCGCAAATTAGTGCGTGCAGTTGCCTTGAGCTCCTTGTCACGTTGGAGGTGACGGCGACCCCCAGCGTGTTGAGTCGTTCGGGGATTCTTCAGCGGGCCCAAACGTTCCTGAACTGGAACTTTGCCTTTTTCATCGGGAATTGGACCGAGGCGCTCCAAGACTGACTTCCTTTTCTGGGATGGTCCTGCGAGGGTTTGGATTGATTCGCCGGCAGTTGAACTTTCGACGGCTGTAATTGACGCTCTTGGGTCTGAACCGCCGTTTTAGACTTCGGCCTCCAAACTTTGCGGGTTGGTGGCGGCTTCTTGGCTATCTCTTTCTGCAGCTTTCTACGGGCTTCTTCGGCTTGAGCCCGTGCCTGCGCTGATAGTGCGCGGCGCTTGCGAATGCGTTCCTCCAGTGTTGATCGGTTCCGTTTGACACGGACCCACTCCATTGTTGGCAGCTTGGAGGAGCCACCATTCATCGATTGTTGAGGTTTTTTGCCTCTTTTGTTCTTCAGATCCACGTTGTAGCGGATCCCGTCAACTGACTCCATGGCCTTTGCGAATCGTTTCGCAAGGCGTTGACGTTGCCTTTGGCGGGCTCTCTTCGAGAGAGTCACCACGCCCCCTGCGGCAGAAGGGTTGGCCAGAGCAGATCCGACCTGGTTGGGAATTGGAGGGATCTCACCCGATGCGGCTTTGGCATCCAGCGGGGTGAGATCTTCGTTGGTGTTTTCAACGTCTTCGTACCAACGAGTTTTTCTCCTGGAGGAGAGCTTCTTGGACTTGCGGGGGGAGGTTGATCCGGACGAGGACGACAAGTACTCCTCGAACTTCTGCTGGTCGAACTCGTATTCGACCTCCTCCACGACCGAGATTGAGATCCCGGCAGCGAGATCGGCGGCTCCCACTGTGGTCGCCAGATTGTTCGCGGGAAAAATCGTGTCTTTCTTCATCATTGATTCCATTGCCATCTTAAATAACAGCTTTTTGAGTTACAAAGATCCGGTCTTTTTATAAGATCCGGTTACAATGAAAATCAAATAAAAAAAGAAATGAAAAATTACAACTTTATTTCCTTGTTTGTCGAACGAATCGCAAGATCCTGTTTTGCGGTCTCTTGCTTTGTGTGGGTTCTTTGCCTGCGCCGGGGTTTATCCGTGGACCACCACGAGATCTAGATCCGGTCGGATCTACGCAGTACGACGGGTATTATTTCACCAAGGAAATAATAGCCGGGGAGGATTGTTTCACCAAGGAAACAATCATCCAAATCTCGGGATCAAAGGCCAAGCTTTGATCCGGAGGATGACTACGTAGATCTGAGATCCGGTTCCTCTCAAACTCTTGCCTTATTTAGCGTTGACGATCGCCGAGCACCGGATCTGGATGAGCAAGTCTTCAAAGTCCCAAAGCTTGAATCTTTTTTTAGATCTGAGTCTTTCAATCCGAGCAGGGCCTTCGGCCTCCAAAAAATCGGCAGAACACTTTCAAATGAACAGACGCTGGCCTTAATTTATGGCACCCAGATCTGTGCGCTAGGGCACAGATCTGGGCTGAGGTGCTCGGCCACAAGTGGCCGGCCACACCTGGGTGCTCGGCTCATGGCCTGGAGCCACCGCCTGGGGTGGGCTCGGCCACCGAGCGCACCTCAGGGTGGCTCGCTGGGCCGAGCCACCTGAAGTGACTCCGTTTCGACCGAGGCGCCTTCAGGGTGTTTGCGGTTCCGTCTTTTGTCGTTGTTCCCATTTTGGTCGCGTTTTTTCGAGTTTGAGCTTAGACTGCTGGATTTGGCAGTAAATCCGATTCCTGGTTGTTGGCAGTAAATCCACTTCTGAGTCTGAGTCCGAAACTGATCTTGATTCGATCGTGATTCGTCCGAGTCTGCCCTTGGTTGGATGACTCGTTGACTCTTCGAACACTTGGCTTGATTCCACACGCAAATGGATGTATTCCGTTGCTTGCGTGCGATTCGTCGACCTCGTCGCCTCGTTGGTTCGTCGGTTTATGCCGAGCTGTGCTAAGGGACCTATAAGCAATTTTATATGCCTACAATGCATAAGGCAAAGCAGCATAATGCTTACAGCGGAACCCGGATCCACCTAGATTCGGTTGACTTCGCTGGAGCCAATGTATCCGATGAAATATAGGGGCCGATCATGGTTTGAATTCTTCGTCTGCATATCTTCTTTAGTGAAGGTGATGCAGGGAAGGTTCTTAGCCGCTATGTTGCAGTGTTGACTCAACGGTTCTGGCTCTTCAGGCACCGGCTTGATTTGAGTCCGAAACACCTCTGAATTGGCCAAAGCTTCTTGCAAGGCCTCCCTGGTTTCCTTGGACAACCGTAGCAACTCATACAACGTTATCTGTGCTGGAATGTTGGCTAGTTGAGCCATTATATCGAAGACTTGTGCAGTCTTTGAGCTTTCCGGTTTGTCTCTTCCAATCGGACGACTGAAACGAGACTGCTTCGGATTTTGCACCTCCTGGGGATTCTTCTCTTTCGGTTTATTCACCGGCTGTCGTCGAGCCTCCTCGCCCGGTGTAGGACTCGTAATCACCCCCATCTCCGTGAGAGTTTTGGCTGGTCCCCGGTTATTCACCCCCTGCTCACTAGGGGGGGGATAATTGTAGTGGTACTCATTTCCGCTTCTAGTGGCGAAGACTTCTTGTTCTTCTTCGGAGAGCGGGAAAGTAGGAGCTTCATCGCCATCCTCCTCGAAGATTGCGGACGTAGCATTGCAGGACTTGCCTTTACCCTTTCTTCTCGAAGAAGTCGCCCACTGTTCGTCTTCAATGAGATCGGGATGAACCCAGAGGATCTCGCCGTTTGGGGCTGTGAGTGGCACAAGTCCTTTTTGGCGCTGTCCATGTAGGTCATCGTTCACTGTCTTCATCCCTACTTTGGTGATGCGCTCCGGTTTGAACCACGTTGTGTGCACCGATCCAAAGCTGATTGAAACCACATTCGCTCCAATATTCTTGGACGGCTTCGGGGTTATGACGCCTACATCAATTAGCGCCTGGATTTTGTCCTTGAGGTGGTAGCACGACTTGGTAGGGTGATGGACCGCTCTATGGTATGCGCAATACTTCGGATCCGTCACTTTGTTAGCCCCTTCTTGATCCACAATCGCCACAGCTGGATTTTGTTGTTCTCCAACAGGTACTTGAAGATGCCGGGCACCTCGTCATCTTTCGAGGAGTACACCTTAGGAAATCTTGGCTCCGCTCTTTGCTTCTGAGAACATTGTTGCCATTGCGGCTGCGATTGTTGTGGCGCTCTTTGCTGCTGCTGTTGCTGAGGTTGCAATTGGAAAGTTTGATTAGCATCAACTGTATTAACATGTGCCTTACCTTTCTCCCTTGGGTTGAAATTTTGTGCTGGAGCATTTGTCGCCTGTTGGCCTCTCTCCGCCTTCTTTCTCCTAAGGAATCGCTCAGCCTGGTCCCCTCGGACCTTCAGATCCTTCCACGTTTTGGACGGTACTGTCCCCATTGCTTCCAACACGTCCAAGGACAGATTATTATGGCAGGTCTGGAGAATGAATTCCTCAGTGATCGGGTCCCGGCAGTTCATCGCCTTGTTCCGGAACCTTTTGACGAAGGTGTCGACTAACTCCCCGTCCTTCTACTTCTCATCGAGCAATGATCCGATAGATATCTCGGTGTCGTCGTCAAAGAAATTGGTGAGGAACATGGTCTCCATATCATCCCAGTTGTTCATGCTACCTGGCTTGAGGCGGCGATACCAATCGAAGGCGGCTCCGCGAAGAGTGCCGACAAATGACTGCACCATCAGAGGCTCATTACCAGAGATAACCCCCAGGTGCGATTTGAAGTAAATCAAATGCTGAGTGGGTGAACCCATCCTATTAAATGGCGTAAAGTTAATTAGGTTGAACTCCGCCGGATATGGGATCGATTCCCACTCTCTTGGGTATGGACAGGGAATGCCTGTTTTCTTCATCTCTTGTGATCTTCAAGTTTTCACCTGTGTCTTCGGTAGCATTCTCATTACCACCCCCTGCATTAACGGGAGGATTATTGGCATTATGAGTCTCATTTGCATTAGTGTCCTGGTCTTCCAGATTAACCGGGTTACGGCGGCTTGGTTCGCCTTGCTGGTTCGTCAGTGCCTGAATTTGTTGCTCATGCATTTCCCTCATGTTCTGCATGGCCATTTGCATTTCGAATCTAAAGCTCTCCTGTTGTTTGGCCATGGCTTCCTCGAGCATCTTGGCCACTTGCTCCGCACTTATCATGAGTGCCTCGCGGGGTTGTCCCTCGCTGGATACCGTGTTGTCCGATGCAATCGCAGAGCAGGCATTCGATTCTTCATCTTCTGACAGTAATCTCGTTCGAACCCTACCATAAGTTCCTCGTGTAATGGCTCCAGACTGCAGACGAGTTAGATATCGGGGTACTGGCGGAATTGACTCGGGATTATCCTGTGTCGATGCCCTTTTGCTGGTCATATTTGTGGTGACCCTCGGAAATTCTCCGTCTTCGACTACTCTTCTTCTTTGCTGGAAACGCCTATGCCTTGGTTTTGGTGTTTCGGTACTAAGCCTTTCGAAAACCGAAACTCTTTTAGGGACTGTATTGGTGCAGTTGCACTCCGACAGTACCGCCCGAATGAGCTTTGAACAAGGGCACTGAGTTTCTAGCCTTCGAGGACTTCTCTTTCTGGCTTTGCTCGTACCCCCAGCAAGATAGTACAGCTCGTCCGTTTAAAAGTCGGAGCAACCTATCGTGTGTTGGCACGATTTCTCAGGTATAACGTAATCATCATCAGACGATAACGTTTCCTTCTGAGAGCGAATTACCTTCTTCGGACTTTCGAGAGTCACGCGCCTCGAAACGCGCCTTTGTGGGCGTGAATTCTCAACGGGCTCCTGGACTTCAATGCGCAAGGCAGTGCGCTTGGGTGCCATGATTTCTTTGTCATGTTGAGGGTTGCGGCGACCCCCAACATGTTGATTCGTTCGGGACTTCTTCATTGGCCCCAAACGTTCCTGGACTGGAGCTTTGCCTCGTTCCTTGGGAAGTGGACCGAGGCGGTCGACGACTGACTTCCTTTTTTGGGATGGTCCTGCGGGATCTCCCGGAGCAGTTGTGGAAATCATCGGTGGTCTGGATTGATTCACCGGAAGTTGCACTTTTGACGGCTGCAGTTGCTGCTTTTTGGTCTGACCCGCCGCTTCAGACTTCGGCCTCCAAACTTTACGGGTTGGTGGCGGCTTCTTAGCTACCTCTTTCTGCAGCTTTCTACGGGCTTCTTCGGCTTGAGCCCGCGCCTGCGCTGATAGTGCGCGGCGTTTGCGGATACGTTCTTCCAGTGTCGAACGATTCCGTTTGACACGGACCCATTCCATTGTAGGCGGCTTGGAAGAGGCGCCATTCATCTGTTGTTGAGGCTGTTTGCCTCTCTTGTTCTTCAGATCCGCGTTGTAGCGGACCCCGTCAACTGACTCCATGGCCTTTGCGAATTGTTTCGCAACGCGTTGACGTTGCCTTTGGCGGGCTCTCTTCGAGAGAGTCACCACGCCCCCTGCGGCAGAAGGGTTGGCCAGAGCAGATCCGACCTGGTTGGGA
>NC_033798.1:47982698-47992980 GCF_001876935.1 Asparagus officinalis
GGCCACCGAGCCACCTAGAGGTGGCTCGGTTTTGGCCGAGTCCCCTAGGTGTTGTGGTTTTTGCCGTTTTCCGTCTTTCGGTTCTGTCCGTGATTCGGTTGTGTGGTTGACTTGGACTCTGATTTGGCAGTAGACCTGCTTCGTTGTTGATCCGGATTCTGATTTGACAGTCCGAATCCCAATATGGCAGTAAATCTACCTCGGTGTTTGAGTTCAAATCCGTTCTATGGTTGGATGACTCGTTGACTCACCGAACTGTTAACTTGATTCCGCATGCGAATGGATGTATTCCATTGTTTGCGTGTGGTTCGTTAGCCTCGTCGCCTCGTCAATCCGCTTCGTTGCGTGTCACTTGGCTTTGGCGCTGTGGACTGACGCTCGTGTTTGGATACGTCGCCCAATGGTTCGTCGGTTTGTGCCGAGCTGTGCTAAGGGACCTATAAGCAATTTTATACGCCTACAACACCATCCTAGATTTCTCTCAGAACATAACTAGTCTTTGCCTACTGGAGACATCGAAGATAGGGCCCCACACTATTGCTGGAGTATAATATTCGATAAAGCTGCTTATCGAGCATAAGATATCTTCAAGCATTCCTCTATAAACTCCTTGCTTCAATAGCATTCTCTAGTGAGGTCCCTCCTCATTAGGTAAAGGATAAGTACATCGATCCAATAGGGTTTCGTAGAAGTCTCGGTCTGCAAGACTGGGTCTAACATTTCCATGGCATTAGGGCACTTGAGGGTGTTTGTATGTACAAGTCATGAATTATTCCCTAAGATGGATGAACCGAGCCGGGATAAGGTGTTCGCTCGAGCGTTGAGGGTGCAGGGGGGTGATCTTGAAGTCTTTGAAGTTGCTAAAGAGCTCTTTGACCGCCTTCAGGTACAAAATCATTCTTGAATATTTGGTTGCATAGTATCCCCTTACTTGGTAGAAAACAAGTTGGGGGTCGACCAAGAGGTAGATGAGCTCGGCCTTGATTGCTAAGGTAACTCAATGTCCCACTAAGAGGGTTTCATATTCGGCTTCGGTTTTTGACACGGAGAAGTTAAAAGTGATGAGTGTTCATGCGTGGACCTGTCAGGGCTACAAATGACCACTCTAGCTCCACTACCTCCTTCTCCAGAGGATCCTTCCACCTTTAGTGACCACCATAAGGCGAACTCAGGTAGGTCATGTTTGAGAATGCGGTGCTTTTGAGAAGTAGGCACATCGGCTGTCCTGGATGTTGAAGGCTTTGGTAGGGGGATCAGTATGAGCAGAGATGGCTCCTCGTCAGTTGTGATTGACTCTATCAAGAAGTTAGCCAAGGGTTGGGCCTTTATAGTCGTCCTGGGCTCGAATTGCACATCATATTCATTAAGCTCGACTGACCAGTTGATCATCCTCCCTGAAGTGGTAGGACTACCAAGTGCTTTCTTCAAAGGTAGGTTCGTCCGCACCATCATAGCATGTGCCTAAAAGTATGGGCGAAAGCCTCCTAGCTATAATAATAAGAATGAAGGAGGTTTTCTCAATGAGGGTGTAGTTGAGTTCAGCTGCTTTCAAGATATGGCTGATATAGTATACCGGCCTTTGCTCATTATCCACCTGTTGAATCAGGATAGAGCTAATGGCATTCAAGGAGATGGCCAAGTAGAGATATAGGGTCTCCCCTTCTCTGGGTCGGTTCAATAGTGGTTTGGTGCTCAATTATCTTTTGAGGTTCGTAAAGGCCTCACTACCCTCCGCCATCCTTCCCATACCTTCATTTAGCTCCTTGCTCCCTCTCAAAGTTTTGAGGAATGGGAGGCTTCTCTCAACAAAATTTAAAAGGAAGTGGCCTAATACCGCTATCTTGCTATTCAACCTTTGGACATTCTTTAGTGTACGAGGTTCAGGTAGCTTCTCTATGGTAGCTATCTTCTTAGGGATGATTTTGATGCCTCGTTGAGTAATCATGAATCCGAGGAATTTGCCCGATTGCACTCCAAAAGCACATTTGGCTGGGTTGAGCTTCATACGATAGTGGCGGAGGACAGAGAAGGCCTCTTCAACATCCGACATGTGAGACGATGCCTGCTTTGATTTTATAAGGATGTCGTTTATGTAGGCTTCCACATTGTAGCCAATCTGATGCTTGAAAATCTTGTTGACCAATCTCTGGTAAGTGGCCCCTGTATTCTTAAAGTTGAAAGGCATCACTTTGTAGAAATAGGTCCCCTCATCTGTAATGAATGAGGTCTTCTCTAGATCATGCTCCACCATAAGGATCTGGTAGTAGCCATAGAAGGCATCCATAAAACTGAACAGTTCATAACCCGCACTCTCATCTTTAGTTGATCAATCCTTTAGAGGAGGTAGCTATCCTTCAAGCAAGCTTTGTTGAAATCTGTGAAGTCCATGCACATCCTCTGCTATCCAAGGGACTTCTTCATTAGCACCACATTGGATAGCTACTTTAGGTACTACACATCTCTGATGAAGCCAACTTTGAGCAGTCGGTCGACTTCATCTCCTTTTTTTGAACTGGCTTGCTGTGTCAGTTGACTAAGAGCTCATGGCTCGCTACATCAGGGGGAATTCTCGACATGTCTTCAGGTCTCCAACCAAATACATCTTTATTTTCATGTAGGAACATGATCATAGCTCCTCATTGAAGTTCAATGAGGCTCGACCCGATCTTAAACCTTCGTCAACACATATAGGTCGATCGACACTTATTGGAGCTCTTCTATAGGAGCCTTCTATTCCCGTTCCAACACTTTCTCCATCTGGAGATGTGTTTTCTCAATTGATAGGGTCTCCAATACTCCTTTTCCTTTCATCGAGAGCAGATAGCAGGATCTGGCCTCTCGTTGGTTGCTCCTGAAAATCCCGACTCCTTCAGGTGTCGGGAACTTTAGCATCTAGTGGTAGGTAGATGGGACCGCCTGCAAGCTATTTGTGGAAATTTTTCCAAGAATAACGTTGTAGGCTAACTATATATTCATCACTGGAAACCGGGTTTGGACAGTGGATTAGCGAGGGTATTCACCGACTATTAAGGGGGGAGTGGAGCGAATGCCCTGTGAGTCCAATGAGAGGACTCCGACAAGGCTGCAGATTAGACTTATCAACGCCCATTTGATTAAAGGCGTCGATGAGTAGGATATCAGTGGAGCTCCCTGTGTCGACCAATATCCTCTTGACTTGAAAGCCATTGATCTCAGCCAAGATAATGTGAGGGTCATCATGAGGCGATGCCTTTTAAATCAGCCACGCTAAAGCAGATGGGTTGATTTGTCCTTGGCTTCTTCTCATACAAGTTGACATGCAATGCTCTTCTAGCATACTTCTTTCGAACGTTGTTGGACATTCCTCCTGCCGCTAGGTCATCACTGATAGTATTGATGATGCCCCGATTACTGGTTTCAGTGTGTCGCTTTTTAGGTTGTTGCTAGGGACAAGGTGATCTGGAGCGGGACTTCCTGTCAATTCTTCCTGGAGCGGGTTCTCTTCTGTCCTTTTGAGAGACAAGCCTCTTGAAGGATCTTCTCTGTCTTAATTCCTCCATATCTTTCTAGAGGACTCAACAATCATTAGTATGATGGCCTTGATCTCGATGGTATTGATAAAATTGCCTAGTGTCTCAAGATCGAGGGTCCGACTTTATGCGGGGAGGAGTGGAATTGAGATATCTTTCTTTCTAGACTATGTAAAGGTCTTGTGTAAGAGAGGTGTTGTGGGCAGTGAGGGCTAGCTTCTTGGTGGTTTCTCTCCTCTGTTCTCTTTTGTCATCCCTACTTGGTCTAGAGTCGATCCTGGAGGGATCCTTCTCTGTATTCTCCTTAGGAGTGGCTCGGCCCCTGTAGTGAGTGTTGCCATCACTACTACTTCTGCTTCTCTAGCTAACTTCTTAAAGGCTCAAGCTTCTTCCACATCCATGAATCCATAGGATCCGGCCATCAACTGTCATACTTAGTGACTAGGTCCACAATGAGCAAGTCAACCAACTGTTCGCGGGAAAAATCGTGTCTTTCTTCATTGGTTCCATTGCACACTCTTGTAAAAGTTTATCAATTACAAAGATCCGGTCTTTTTATAAGATCCGGTTACAACGAGATCAAAAAAGGAAATAAAGATTACAACTTTTCTCTTTTGTCGAACAAATCACGAGCTCCTGTTTTGCGGTCGCTCGCTTGCGTGGGTTCTTCGCCTACGCCGGGGTTTATCCGTGGACCACCGTGAGATCTAGATCCGGTCGGATCTACGCAGTATGACGGGTATTATTTCGCCAAGGAAATAATAGCCGAGGGTACTATTTCGCCAAGGAAATAGTAGCCTTTAATTCTCGGGATCAAAGACCAAGCTTTGATCCGGAGTACGCCTGCGCAGATCTGAGATCCGGTCCTCTCGAACTCTTGCCTTATTTGGCGTTGACGATCGCCGAGCACCAGATCTAGAAGAACAAGTCCTCGAAGTCCCAAAGCTTGGATCTTTTTTTTTAGATCTGAGTCTTCAATCCAGCAGGGCTTCGCCTCCAAAAAATCCAACCCTTGAACAAATGAACCACCTCTCCTATTTATAGCCTCTCTTCACTGTGCCCGGGCACAGATCTGGCCGGCCACCTATAGGTGGCTCGGCTCTGGGCCGGCCACCCATAGGTGGCTCGGCCACCGAGCCACCTAGAGGTGGCTCGGTTTTGGCCGAGTCCCCTAGGTGTTGTGGTTTTGTGCCATTTTGTCCGGTCTTGTGGTTGATTTGGACTCTGATTTGTTAATCTGATTTGGCAGTAAATCTGATTCCTGATTTGGCAGTAAATCCACTTCTGAGTTCGAGTCCGAAACTGATCTTGATTCGATCGTGATTCGTCCGAGTCCGCCCTTGGTTGGATGACTCATTGACTCTTCAACCCGTTAGCTTGATTCCGCACGCGAGTGGATTTATTCTGTTGTTTGCATGCGGTTCATTAGCTTCGTAGCCTCGTTAATCCGCTTTGTCGCGTATCGCTTGGCTTCGGCGTTGTGGACTAACAATCGTGTCTGTATACGTCGCCCGATGGTCGGTTCGTTGAATCGGAGTTGTTGAGCTGTGTTAAGGGACCTATAGGCAGTTTTATACGCCTACAGATACCCCCTCCAAAGTATTTCAGCCTCGTTCTTTTATAGAAGAGTCTGGAATACTTTGGATATGATTGTCCCATTCTTCGATTGGTTACGACGGGACTTTCCCCCAGGCTGTTCGGTGCTTTGTCGAATGTCTGTAAGGGTTCCGGTGCTGCATTTGTTGTCTGACCGTCTGTCGGAATTTTGAATTTGAAGTCGATTCTCGATTTTCTGACTTTTAGCTCGAGTTGGTTATTTCAACATAAAACTGACCATCGGTCGTCGGCGTTGAATCTTCATTTACAACGCATTGTCCGGCGTTTGAGCTTCCTTGTGACACGTTGTCCGGCGTCTAAGCTTCATTGCAACGCGTTGTCCGGCGTCCAAGTTGGAGTATACACAGTTTAAGCTCTTAAGGAATTGGAGCGTGGCGGATACTCGAGTCACGAGACCAATCTACAGAGTTGATACATCTATGACTCGTATTTATAGAATTTTTGGCAAATTCTCAGCCATCAACGGGTTTGATGAGCCTTTACCGACTACCATTTGAGTCGGGCTAGCATGCGGATTGTTCATGTCCGTTCCGCATGTGACGTTAAGCTAAAAGAGTTAATCATTTTAGTACTACGATCTTGAATACGTAGACTTCGTCTTTCTCCTGTGAAAAGACTAAACAGCAACGTGTATGAGACGTTGACTTAGGATTTTTGGCAAATCCTTAGCCTTCAACGGATTTGACGTGCTCTTACCGACTACCGTTTGAATCGGGCTTACATGCGGATTGTCTAAATCCGTTCCGCATGTGACGTTGTGCTAAGAGAGTTAACGCTCTTAGTGCTACGATATTGAATACGTAGACTTCGTCTTTCTCCTGTGAAAAGACTAAACAGCAACGTGTATGAGACGTTGACTTAGGATTTTTGGCAAATCCTCAGCCTTCAACGAATTTGACGTGCTCTTACCGACTACCATTTGAATCGGGCTTACATGCGGATTGTCTTAAGTCCGTTCCGCATGTGACGTTGTGCTAAAGGAATGAACTCCCTTAGACTTGATGCTACAACTTCGAATATGTAGACTTCGCCATTGTTATGGGAATAGGCTACCCAACAACGTGTATTAGACGCTGACTTATCCCTAGAATACATAGACTTCGCCATTGTTACGGGAATAGGCTACCCGGCGACACGTGTTAGGTGTTGACTTTAGGATTTTTGGCTAACCCCCAGCCTTCAACGGGTTTGATTAGCCTTTACCGACTACCGTTTGAGTCGGGCTAGCATGCGGATTATCGGAATCCGTTCCGCATGTAACGTTGTGCTAAGGGAATGAACTCCCTTAGACTTCGTGCTATGATGTCGAATACATAGACTTCGCCATTGTTACGGGAATAGGCTACCCGGCGACACGTGTTAGGTGTTGACTTTATCCCTACTTAGGTTTCGGGATAAAATACCCCAGAATCGGACTCTGGTGTCTTTTTGTGCGGAAAAAGACTAAACCGGCAGCGCGTGTTAGGCGCAGACTTATCCCTGCTTAGGATTCGGGATAAACTTCCTAGGATGAATCCTAAATTGATAAATTTTAGAAAAGATCGGTGCGGGAAAGGAAGAATTTTATATTCTGTTTCCCGGTCTTCTTTTAGGGTGAAGGCGAACCCGAATGCAAGGAAGGAAGAATTTTATATTCTATTCCTTGATTCTGGAAAGGAAGAATTTTATATTCTATTTCCAGCACAAAAGAAACTAGAAGTGGGATCTCCACTCCGAGAATCTGGAAGATCTAGATAAACTTACCTTTTATAGGATTGGTTATCTAAAGATGAGTTTTTCGTTTATCGAAATGAAATTTCAACTTAGGTTATGACCATGGGAAGGCTTGACCAAAGAGAAAAAGAAGGGAGTTCTTTCGTTTATCGAAAGGGGACTCCGAAATGAAAGTGGACCTCTTGTTCATGGAAAGAGTCAAGAGGGCCAGAAAGATATTTTTTAGTGGACCCACTGTCAATTGAAATTGATCAGTGAGGGATTTTGGTGGTGAGAAATGATTCTGGGTTATCCTCTAGAATATTAAGTACAATATTATTCAAGGAACTTCCCGGTAAATGGGTTATCCTGAATGTACTAGGGATAGTACTTTTTCAGGAACTTCCCATTTATTGGCATTAATTGCCTGGCGCCTTCTTGGGTAATCAGGCGATATGCGCCGTTTGAGTAGACCGTGTCTATCACAAACGGCCCTTCCCATTTGGGTTCGAATTTACCTTTATTCTTGGAGTTGAGGATTATCGGTCGGCGAGCAGCGAGGACCATATCCCCTTCCTTGAAGCTTCTCTGTCGGACTCTCTTGTTAAAAGCCCTAGATATTCGGGCTAGATAAAACTCAATTTGTTGTTGAGCTTCCAAGCGCTTTTCATCCAACCTCTCGAGTTCTTCGAGACGTTTTTGATGTTGTTCTTCTGTCGTCATCTCAGTTGCAAGGGCGATCCGAATGGATGGGATTTGGATCTCCAATGGTAGCACAGCTTCACATCCGTATACCAACGAATACGGGGTGGCTCCCACGTAGACTTCGCCATTGTTATGGGAATAGGCTACCCAGCAACGTATATTAGACGCTGACTTATCCCTATTTAGGCTTCGGGATAAAATACCCCAGAATCAAACTCTGGTATCTTTTTCCACGAAAAAAGACTAAACCGGCGACGCGTGTTAGGCATCGGCATATCCTTTCTTAGGATTCGGGATGAAATTCCCCATGCGTGTAAGGCATGGATTATGGTGTTATTAATAACAACCTGCCACAATGTTGAATATGTGGACGTGTGTTCTTTTTAACGGTTAAGAACTAACCGGCAGCGCGGGTTAAGCGCAAACTTATCCTGATTCTGGAAAGGAAGAATTTTATATTCTATTTCCAGTGCAGAAGAAACTAGAAGTAGGATCTCCACTCCGAGAATCTGGAAAATCTAGATAAACTTGCCTTTTATAGGATTGGTTATCTAAACTGAAAAAAAGAGTTCTTCGTTTATCGAAGTGAAACTTCAACTTTGGTCATAGCCATGAGAAGGCTTAACCAAAGAGAAAAAGAAAGGAGTTCTTTCGTTTATCGAAAGGGGACTCCGAAATGAAAATGGACCTCTTGCCTATGGAAAGAATCAAGAGGGCCAGATGGATACTTTTGGTGGACTCACCGTCAATTGAAACTAGTCAGTGAGGGATTTTGGTGGTAAAAAAATGATTTTGGGTTATCCTTTAGAATATTAAGTGTAATATTCTTCAAGGAACTTCCCGGTAAATGGGTTATCCTGAATGTACTAGGGATAGTACTTTTTCAGGAACTTCCCATTTATTGGCATTAATTGCCTGGCGCCCTCTTGAGTAATCAGGCGATATGCGCCGTTTGAATAGACTGTGTCTATTACAAACGGTCCTTCCCACTTGGGTTCGAATTTACCTTTCTTCTTGGAGTTGAGGATTATCGGTCGGCGAGCAGCGAGGACCAGATCTCCTTCCTTGAAGCTTCTCTGTCGGACTCTTTTGTTGAAAGCCCTAGATATTCTGGCTTGATAAAACTCAATTTGTTGTTGATCCTCCAAGCATTTTTCATCCAACTTCTCGAGTTCTTCGAGACGCTTTTGATGGTGTTCTTCCGTCGTCATCTCAGTTGTGAGAGCGATCCGAAATGACGAGATCTGAATCTCCAAAGGTAGCACAGCCTCGCATCTGTATACCAGCGAATATGGGGTGGCTCCTGTAGGTGTGCGTATGGTGGTGCGATAAGCCCAGAGTGCTTCACCGAGTTTATCGTCCCAGTCTCGTTTATTGGTCTTCACGAGCTTTGACAGGATCTTAATGATTGTCTTGTTGAAAGCCTCAGCTAGTCCGTTTGCGACGGGATAATAAGCTGTCGACGAGACATCTTCAATCTTGAATTTTTCACAAAACCTGATGAAGGCGTTGCTTATGAACTGTGGACCGTTGTCATGAATGATCCGTCTTGGCACGCCGTGTCGGTATATGACATGATGTTTGATGAAATTGATGACGTTGTTCGTCTTCACTTCTCTAAGCGGAATTGCTTCAGCCCACTTTAAGAAGTAATCTGTGATTGCGAGGATGAATCGATCCCCTTTAACTGAAGGGGGAAAAATAGGACCAACAATGTCCATACCCCATGTCTCGAACGGCCAAGACGTGGTTAACGTGTGCAACTGCTCTGGTGGTTGGTGCATATAATTTGCATGTATTTGACAAGCATGACACTCTCGGGCGTATTCGATTGCGTCACGAACCATTGTTGGCCAAAAATATCCCATTCTCTTAATGCGATCATACAGTTTCGGACCGGGCTGATGCGCACCACATTCTCCTTCGTGTGCTTCCTTAAGAACTTCTTCTGCTTCTTTGTTCGAAAGGCATCGGAGTAACAAACCATCGTACCCTCGATGGTATAACGTATGGGTCTCGGTATTATAGAAGAATCTTGGTGCTCTTCGGCGGATTGATTCCCTTTCTTTTACGTCCTCTGGTAAAATACCATACTGGACGTAGTCAATGATGGGAAAACGCCAATCTCGGGACTCAGACCCAATTCGAGTTGAGTTCACCTCATTGGCGATAATGTCTCTATCATCTTCCTCTTCAATATCCATATCGTATATGGGTATGCAGAGCTGATGCGTCCTCATTGTGACTAACAGCTCAGTTTTGGGAGGCTGCGCAAGTGATACCGCTAGTGCTGCCAGTGCATCCGCATAAGCATTCTGGAGACGAGGGATGTATTCAATAAAGAATTCTTCAAAAGATTCTGCCATTTTGATGGCCTCCTGGTGGTACGGGATCAGGTCTTGGTTCCTGACTTCATACTCTTCACGGACTTGGTTGACTATCAATTGAGAATCCCCAAAAGCTTCGAGGTATTCGACCCCCAGCTCCTTAGCGAAACTGAGTCCAATGAGAAGCGCGTTGTACTCGGCTACGTTATTGGAGCACGGACTAGTCAATGAATAAGCCCGAGGCATCACATGCTTCCCCGGGGAGATTAAGACAACTCCAACCCCGGAGGAAACTGTAGAATCTCCCTGGGTTATTGCCCTATTAACTGACCTTGAGGCACCATCGAAATATAATTGCCATATTTGTTGGTGCGACGTAGTGTTAACCTCGTGGGTTTCGTCCGGCAAGTCATCATATACTTCTGCCGTATC
>NC_033798.1:47993980-48019344 GCF_001876935.1 Asparagus officinalis
CTATAAATAGGACCCCCTTACCTCATTTGGAATGATCAGGATTTTTGGAGAGCCTTGGCGAAGCCCTGCCGCAGTGAAGAGTGCCCGTGTGCTTCAACAAGGAGAGGAGAGGTCTTGATCAGAGCCTTCATCACCCGTTCCCCTTGATCCTTAGTATTAGCCTTTAGCGTTAATACTAAGAAGAGCTAATACCTCGCTTTAGTCGAGGTATACGCTTATAGCTTCTAGATCTCACGCGGATCGACGAAGCTCTGTCCGATATTTCTGGATTAGAAGTTTCTAGATCTCACGCGGATCAACGAAACTCTGTCCGATTTATCCGGACCAGATCTGAGTGCCCCGGTGGTCCACGGATATCAACGTCCCCGTCACAGGCCAAAGACCCACGCAAGCAAGAGATGACAAACAGATCTTGCGTTTGTTTGAAAGGAGTTGTATTTCTTTTATTTTCATTGTTTGGAGGTCTTATAAAAAGACTATCTTTTTGTTTCATTGTAACGATCGAAGTTGTAATGAATGCAGCAATGAATACAGCAACTTTTTCCGCAAACACTCGAGTCAAGATCACGACCCCCGCCCAAACGAAGTTCGCTACAGAAGCCCAAAGGGCTAATAATAAGTTCCGCCCAAAGAGCGAAACTCGCCGCATCAAGCGCCAGTAATGGCAGCTAATAGGACTTAGTCGTTGATAGAAGTTTGTCGGAAAGACCAAAAGTGGCCATAAAAATCACGTCTTTAGCAGCAAATACGTTTTAAAGTGCCCTAAGACATTGTTCGAAGCCCGATTAGGGCCAAACTTTCATGGATCCGAAGATCGCCATGAATGGATTCAAAGCTTACCCATGGCCATCTCCAGCTATGCTTGCGCATCTTTTACTCTCGGCTGACAAGGTCCCCTAGCAACACCTCTTCACCTTGAGATTGCATGACGAGGACCCATTGAAGATTGGTCTTTTGGGTTCTAGGAAAGCTAGAGTTTTGAGAAAGACATTAAAGTGAAGAAGAAAGGAGGTAAACAGTTCTGTTTATAGATTGATCCTGAACTTCGCTAAAGATGTTTACCCTTAACTTTGCCGAAGATCTTGGCCCTAACTTTGCCAAAGATTCTCACCTTGAACTTCACCAAGAATCTCATTTTTAACGAATTTCGCCATAATTTTAGGCACAAAAATTGAGGATTCAAATTTTAAATTTCCAGGTTGAGCCTCGCCTAGCCGACTCACTGAGCTTCGCATAACCGACTTACTAAGCTTTGCCTAGACCGACTGTTTCTCCAGATGAGTAAAGTGAACTTTGCCTCCACTCAGTTGGGCATTAAAGCGAATCTTGCCAAAATGACATGGTGAATTTCACTAAGTCTCTAAATTGAGACAATTCTTACTCAATTTATTTGAGACCCTACTTACTAAACTCCAATTCGATTCTCACCTACATAAGGAAGCTTGAGCCTCGTTTCCAACACAAGAACTCCATGTAGAGTTCAAGTGCGCCACAAAAGTAAAGTTCATATAAATCAAACACACAAAGATGGATAATTTTAGAAAAATGTTTATTTTTATTGATCGAAGACTCTACTACATAAAGGTGACATTTAGACTATCCAATCACACGGATGATGATATTTGTTGCTATTGGCTACTATCCTATACTTCTAACTTTGAGTAATGTGAGAGTTGAGGGACATACACAAGCTGCACCAAGTTATAACCCCTATTTCTCCGATCGCACAAAACTTAGGGAGCTATGTTTTTTCCCATGTAGAAAAATTGCTCCTACTTACTCCTCTCTATACTCTATCCCAGGGGAGGAGAAAGAACTATTGAACAAGAAGTGCCCTGTTATTTCGAACTGGAACATGTCAAGAGGAAGAAGCACTTCTTGCAAATGAAATTTGACATCAGGCTTAGGACAGCCACATGACGTCTAATTACGATCCAGTTTCACATTTGTGAAACCTAATTACTATCAGAGTCTTCACTTGTAGAGCTCCAAAAATCCTTCATCAACCACCATCTCAATTATCGAATGGTCTTACGTAAAGCATGACATTCGAAGCTCCACACATCTCTATCGCGAGTCAACTCATCCCAAGCTCTCAACTGAATCTTGACGATCTGCTCGAGTTTCACCTTCTCGGCAGACAACTGATCTACCCATCGACAAAGTATGCGGAGTTCATCAGGTTGATTGTCCTCTACTTAGGCAAGCTCCTGTTGGAACTGTTTTATTTCAGCTTCACTATTGAGGAGCATATTTGTTCTAAGCGATGGAGTCTTAGACGGAGACAATAAGAAGATGGAGATGAGGATGAAAAATTTGGAAGAGAAATAGTGCTATTTATAGCCTTCTCCAAATCTGAACTTCTAAGAAAATCACATCTTTTGAGATTTGATTGAACCGGACAAAGAGGCTAAACCTAGTCTAAAATTTGATCAGATCTATAACGGATCTCATGAATCTTCAATTAAGAGATCTCAGTCACATATCACAGTATAAATCTAGAGGTGAAATCCTAACAACCATCGCCAGTTAGCGAACGTCACTAATCGATGAACTTTTCCCACACAGCTCAAAGTAAAGTGAGTCTCGCTGATACCCAGAATCAGCCGAACTTCACTGATTTCTCAACTTTGCCTCTACAATAAAGAGAACAAACCTCTTTCCAAATACAAAATTGGACGAATACAAACATTATTGAGCCTTCAATACGAGTCTACAACAAAGGAAACTATACTCAACAGTACACATCTAGCAACCAAGTAGATCGAAGATGATTTTCAACCCAAATAAGACGACTCGGGCCAGGTTTAACAATGAACCTCTAACTATTACCCAAAGTATTTCAATTCTAGCTATAAGTCAAATGCAGAATCTTTCAAACATTGGGGGGATGTATTGTAGACGGTTAAAATATATTTCATCTAGGCTACTATTCAATTTGGATTTAAGAAGTGAATGCTTATGAGCTAAAGGCTTCAAATGGGCTTATAACTTGATCCCACAATAAGCTATAGTGAGGTTTGCCTAACAAAGTATGCGAGCCTCGCCACGCAGCCCATTTTTAACTTGACTCATTCAAGAACGGATTGACTCCTAATTCATACCCGAGGCTTTCAAAAGGCGTCAATAGTCGACCAAATCATGAGTCGAATTCTGTGTTAAAATTTAAACTCACAGACGAAGTTCGCCAATCAAAGAACTTCTCTCATAAACAATCTAAGTGGGCCGTGACATCCACGACTTTAAAGAAGGCTAACCCGCATTCAAGCATACCTCGCCTAAACGTCTTCAACAAGCCTCGCCTAAACGTCTTTAACGAACTTCGCCGAGTCAGTGAACCCTGTCAAATAGCTATTTGAGGGCTATTTTCAAGGAGATAATCGTTCCCACTATCTCCTATTTTGGTGGCCAACTCATAATTAAAGGTCATCAACTCTCTCTTTTAGTCTATAAAATGAGGAGACTGTTCATTCGGGAGGGGATCATATATAGATCAACACACACACACACACACACACATAAAGAGAGATTACCAGCCTCGCACTTGTGTTTCTCTTGAGCTTCGGTTCTAAGAGAAGACTGAGATATCTTCCAAGCAACCAAATTCTCACCAATAGCAAAAGACCATTGTCTTAGTCGGTCTGTCAACGGAGTATAAGATTGACGCCCCATCGGCACACAGAAAAGAACCCTAGAAAATTATAAATTTTTTAGTTTAATTGTAAGTCTTCTAATTATAATTTGTGTCAATTACAAGTGGAGTTTAAGGCTTAATCTTAGAAATTAGAAGTGATTGCTTAAGTGATTAGTCTTTTCATTTGTTTAGTTAGGTTTTTCTTTTCTCCATCTTTAAAAAAAAATCTTTTAGATCTTTTAGTTTTTTTCTCTTCCGAAAAAGAAAATTTTAAGATCTTATTATTAGGTTTTCAAAAAAATAAAAAGAGTTTTTATTACTGCATGGAAGTTTACATTAAGGATAATACAAAAAATTTAGTCCTTATATTGAATTTGAATCAAAAGGAATGGCTAATTCTAATTCATTGTTTCTTTGAGACATGTGTTGTCCTACTAGGAATGCTATCCCAACTTGCATTAGACTTCTCAATGTTAATAGTGCTAATTATGAGCTTAGACCTCACTTCATAGACATGCTTCTCAAATTTTTAGGAAATGAGTCTGAAGAGGTCTATATTTTTATATCTAAGTATGAGAAAGTTTGTGTTATGATTAAGATTAGAGAGTTATCTGATGATGCAATTAAGTGCAAATTTCCCCCCTTTTGCTTTGAAAGATAAGGCTAAGAAATGTTTGTATAGCTTGCCCATAAATTCTATTTCCACATGGGATGAATTTATTACCGTCTTTCTAAAAAAATTTCTAATTTGTAAAATGGTAAAGCTTAGAAACAATATTCAGTCTAGTATGATAATCTCAAGGAAACCATTTTGAAAGTAATTCAATAAGTTTAAGGATCTTCTTATCCAATGTTCTTATCATGATTTAGAAAAGTGTCATTTATGCCAAATTATCTATGAACGATTGGATTATTCTTCAAAGATATCCTTAGAATCTATATGTCAAGGGGATTTTGTGAAGAAAAATGCTGATGAAGCCTATGCAACCTATGCATTTTTAGAGAACTTATTCGAGAAAACCAAACAATGGGAATGCTGTGATGAAAGAGCAACTTCATCAATTCACTCAACCAAATCCAGTGGTTTATCCTTAGAGTCGAATATGGTCTCTAAATCTGAGATGTCTACAATCTTATATCAGTTAAAAGCTTTACAAATTAAAGATTGAGCTCCCACTCATATCAACTAAGTTTCTTCCTCAAGATGTTTTAATTGCTTCTTTGTCTCGTATTTCAAAAGAACATTTTTTAGGAAACAACCAACCACTCAATTAGATGAACACTGCATTCCAACATCCAAAGAATGATCCGTTTTCTCTAACTTATAACCCAAGTTAGAGAAATCATCCTAATTTTCATGGAATCAAACAAATATCTCAAAAAAATTCAAAATTTCACTTTCACTTTAACTCTTCAAATTCCTAAGGGAAATAGAGATCCGTTCAATACTCATAACAATTTTCATAATCCACAATTCAATCTTTTATACTAAGGTCAACCTCCTCATAATCAATTTGTAAGTCCCTTTCTACCGAGTTCTGACCATGAGAAACGATTTAATGTCTTAGAAAAAGATCTAGAAACTATGATGAAAGTATCTAAACGGCACAAACTTGTTGACTCAGTCATCCAACACTCTGATTTCCTTCATGCAAGTAGCAGGTCAATTGTTAAACTTCAACATTCAAGTCATAGCTAGACGGGAAACTCAACTAGGACAACTAGCTAGTGCTGTGAGTGAAAGAGAAAGAATTTTTTTTTACTCGACCAGTTGTAAATCCTAATATGCTGAACTTAAACAAATATTCCCTCATTCTGATAACTCTGAGCAATCACCATCCTCTTCTGATCACCAAGAACCAAAGACCAAACCTAAGCTTAATCTAGATATGTATAAGCATGTTGCTCCCTTTACAAATAGACTCAGACCTAGAAAAATCTCTCATCTTATGCAAAATTCTTAAAGAATTTGTACACTAAAAAGAGTAACTAATATTCCTAGGAAAGTCTTCTTAGCTACTAATATTATTGACATTCTTTCAAAACTCATATCCCTGAAAAATAAGGATCCAGGTTGTCCTACTATTTCATGTGTTATAGAAAATACATTTATTGATAAGACACTTTAGACTTAGGAGTTAGTGTTAATGTTCTTTCTTATTCAGTCTATCAACAACTAGGGGTAGGAGAATTGAAACCTATCAGATGTACCCTCCAATTATTTGATAGATCTGTGAAAAGCCTAACGGAGTGATAGAGAAAGTTCTGATTGATTAGCACTGAAAAATAAAGATGCATGGCTCTATTCCAATCTACCATAAAACATTGCAAAAATTATTAAAAATCTCGTAAAGTACGGAATGCAAGCACATCATAGGGTTTTTCATTTTAAACTTCTTTAAGATTTGAGGTAGAATTTTTAGCAAGAAGGTAGGTGGTGATATATGATGTGAGTTTTTAGTTTTTAATCCTTTATTCTCCATCTTTATTATGTGCCTCATAATAATAAGAATAATACAGAATTTGCTTTTCTCTTGTTTGGATAGCTTATTTTTCTTTCATTTAAAGAAAATAAAAAAAGAGATGAAGAAGAAGAAATAATAAAAATCACAAAGAAAAAAATAGAGAGAGAAATTTTTGGCGACACCCTCCTCCTATCCATAAGAACTGAAGGTAATTGTAGATATTTTTATAATTTTGTCATTGCTCAAGGCTAGCAAATATAAATGCCTCATTTGCTATTTGCTTTATTTTTTACATCATGTATTTTGCATTGAGGACAATGTAAAATTTAGGTTTGTATTGAGTACAATGTAAAATTTAGGTGTGTGGGTAGGGACTATTTATCTTTTCTTTTTATCTTTTCTTTTCTCTTTTGTTTTATTCTTCTTTTCTTTCCTTTAAGAAATGTCACTTTCCAACTTGATGAAGTTAATTAATAATTAATTTACTTGATAAATTTTTAAAAATTTTAATTCCTAATTAGTTTTGTACTCAAGTTAGCCTTTTATGATAACTCTTAATAAAATTTTAAGAACAATTTTTAAGTGTTATATCTTGCTATAGCTCTAACTTTATTTGAAGTAATGAAATTCTTTCATGCTTATCATAGAGTATATAATAATTTTTCAAGTCCTCTTGATCCAAACAGACACACAAATTCAAGAAAATTAGTGCTAAAAATGCACATCAATAAAAATTTTAAACTCCAAGGTGATTCTATCTTATTAAGTTGACTGAGCAATTATGCCCAAAGAGTATTTCTATACTTAATAAATTGGGTAAGGATCCATTAACCCAAAGCTCATTACATGGTCACTTAGAAAAGTCTGATAAAGTAGAAAAAATTACCAAGGAATAAAAATATTTTTTTTTGCATGTGTGTATGTTTGCGGAAAAAGTCGCTGTATTCATTGCTGCATTCATTACAACTTTGATCGTTACAATGAAATAAAAAGATAGTCTTTTTATAAGACCGATACACAATGAAAACAAAATAAATGCAACTCCTTTCAAACAAACGCAAGAGCTGTTTGTCATCTCTTGCTTGCGTGGGTCTTTGGCCTGTGACGGGGACGTTGATATCCGTGGACCACCGGGGCAATCAGATCTATTCCGAGAAAATCGGGCAGAGCTTCGTCTATCCGCGGAGGGATATAGAAGCAGAACTTCGTCGATCCGCGTGAGATCTAGAAGCTATAAGCGTATACCTCGGCTAAAGCGAGGTAATAGCTCTTCTTAGTATCAACGCTAAGGTGTCTTGGTTTTGCCAAGACACCCCTCGGGTGTTTCGAGCTTGCCGAGACACCCCCGGGTGCCTCAGTTCAGTCCGAGGTCCTTCCGGGTGCGTTTGCCGTTGATTCGTCGTCCGGACTTGGATTTGAGTGATTCCGGATGCGTTGGATGCGTGACAAAGAGTTCGATCCACTATGGTGATTGGATTATCTGTAGAGTGGTCGAGGCATGAAGGGTATTGTCCTTTTTGTGAACAGTGCCGGGCTTCCCGATTGGTCCGGGTCTTCGTGATTCCGAAGTCCTATCCGCTCATGTAACTCGTCGATTCACTTCAGTCGTTCGTCGACGTCGATTAGGCTCTTGTGGATCGGATGGTGATGTTCATTGTCGCTCGTTAACACTGAACCGGTTGTGGAGAACTATAGGCAATTTTCGATGCCTACAGATACCCCCTCCAAAGTGTTCCTGACTCGTTTCTTTTATAGAAGAGGCTGGGATACTTTGGATGTGATTGGTCTAGCCTTCAGTCGGCATCAGGACCTGTAGTTAGCTTCAACTCTTGGCTCCTTCGATTTTCGGTCTATTCGATGCTTTGACGAATATCCGAGGTTCTTCCGGCGCTGCGTTTATCGTCTGGCCGTCGTCGGAGTCTCGAGTCTGCAGCTGATGAATTGAGTTTGGCTCGTGTCATTGAGTTGACTTTGAACTACCTCCGCCACATTGTGCTGGCTTAGGGTTTCGGATCCCCGTGTGTTGGCTTTTTTGTCGCAACGCGTTGACCGGCGTTGACCTAGGGTTACGCGTTGACCGGCGTCCACCCTAGGGTTTTGATTCGTCAAATGTCGACTTTGGTCGCAACGCGTTGACTGGCGTTGACCTGGGGTTACGCGTTGACCGGCGTTGACCCCTAGGGATTCAAATCGTCAAACGTTGACTTTCGCTTGCAACGCGTTGACTGGCGTTGACATAAGGTTACGCGTTGACCGGCGTCCACCCTAGGGTTTCGAATCGTCGAACGTTGACTTTGATTGCAACGCGTTGACTGGCGTTGACCTAGGGTTACGCGGTGACCGGCGTTGACTCTAGGGTTTTGGATCATTGAACGTTTGATTGGTGTGGATTTTCCATCCTCGAACGTTGACTTCTGTCGCAACGCGTTGACTGGCGTTGACCTAGGGTTACGCGGTGACCGGCGTTGACTCTAGGGTTTCGAATCGCCATTAACACAGTTTATACTCGTACGTTTGCTGGAGTATACACAGTTTAAGCTCTTAAGGTATTGGAGCATCGCGGTCCCGAATGTTGGGGTTGCAGGACCAACTGTTAAAGTTGATTCATCTGCATGTGTGGATTTTGTCCCGAATTTGTTGGGTGCTCGAGTCACGAGACCAACTAGGGGAGTTGATGCGTCAATGACTCGCAGTTATAGAATTTTTGGCAAATCCTCAGCCATCAACGGATTTGATGAGCCTTTACCGACTACCGTTTGAGTCGGGCTAGTATGCGGATTATCTAAATCCGTTCCGCATATGACGTCGTGCTAAGAGAGTTAACGCTCTTAGTGCTACGATATTGAATACGTAGACTTCGTCTTTCTCACGGGAATAGACTACCCGGCAACGTGTATTAGGCGTTGACTTTGTTGTGCTAAGAGAGTTAACGCTCTTAGTGCTACGATATTGAATACGTAGACTTCGTCTTTCTCACGGGAATAGACTACCCGGCAACGCGTGTTAGGCGTTGACTTTAGGATTTTTGGCTAATCCCCAGCCTTCAACGGATTTGATTAGCCTTTACCGACTACCGTTTGAGTCGGGCTAGTATGCGGTTTGTTTAATCCCGCTCTCATGTGACGTCAAGCTAAAAGAGTTAACCCTTTTAGTGCTACGATATTGAATACGTAGACTTCGTCTTTCTCACGGGAATAGACTACCCGGCAACGCGTGTTAGGCGTTGACTTATCCCTACTCAGGCTTCGGGATAAAATTCCCCGTGCATCGAGTGCCCGGATTTGACAATCGTGTCTTTTCTAAAAGCAAAGACAGATTGAGAAACGGGAGAGGAAGAATTTTATATTCTATCTCCCGGTGCTGAAGAGGAAGAATTTTATATTCTATCTACAGCTGGAAAGGGAACTTGAGGTGGGATCCCCCACCCCCAGAATCCGGAATGATGAACTGGGAGTGGGTTCTCCACTCCGAGCATCGGAAAGGTCCGAGGAGAGGAAGAATTTTATATTCTATCTCCCGGTGCTGAAGAGGAAGAATTTTATATTCTATCTACAGCTGGAAAGGAAACTCGAGGTGGGATCTCCACCCCCAGAATCCGGAAGGATGAAACTAAGAGTGGGATCTCCACTCCGAGAATCGTAACAATTCGGATAACCCTAACTGTCGGAAGGTTTGATTACCCGATTTGGAAGTGGACCTCTCGTTCATTGGGGGAATCGAGAGGAGATTTTGGCTGTGGCCCTAACTGTATGAATGTTTGACCAAGCAGGAGTTTGAGACGACCTAACTGTCGGAAGGTTTGATCGCTCGATTTGAAGGTGGACCTCTCGTTCATTGGGAGAATCGAGAGGGGATTTTGGCTTTGGCCCTAACTTTTATAGGTTTGACCAGAACGCAAAGAGAGTGGAATACGAGTAGCAAAGAAAGTGCCAACTCGTATCATCACTCAAAGGGAGATTTTAACGCTAGGCGTTTAGGACCTAGCATGTTAAATCTGAGAAATGCCAATGACTGGCAGATGGAAATGTTGGTGGGTCCACTGTCGTTTGATTTGATCAGCGGATGGTTTGGTGAGGAAAGATTAACCTATCAGAAGATTGGATCTCCTCTCACAAAAATAACTCATAAGAGTTAGAGAATAAGAAGAGACATTCTGACCTTCAGAGTTCGAACGTGAATTTCTTATTCACCAATTCCACAATGATTGGGTTATCCCTAAGAATACCCATGTGGTATTCTTTCGGGAACTTCCCGATGCATTGGATAATCCACCCCCAGTTTCTCTCTTGGAACTGGGTTTGACTTGGTTGTCCGACCGGGTTATCCTTAAGAATATTAGCGTAATATCCTCCAGGAACTTCCCGTCAATGGTAGGAAATAGTTTAGACTCATATACCTATTGGAGTATCAGGGAGCAGTTTAACCTCATATACCGGTAGGAGGAATGAGAAACAGTTTATACTCGTATACTCTTTGGAGTGAGAAGCAGTTTATACTCTTATACTTATCGGAGTGTTGAGAAGCAGTTTATACTCGTATACTCATCGGAGTGTTGAGAAGCAGTTTATACTCGTATACTCTTTGGAGTCGTAAGAAGCAGTTTATACTCTTATACTTATCGGAGTATCAAGAAGCAGTTTATACTCTTATACTTGTCGGAGTATTGAGAAACAGTTTATACTCTTGTACTCTTTGGAGTATTGAGGAACAGTTTATACTCTTGTACTCTTTGGAGTATTGAGGAACAGTTTATACTCTTGTACTCTTTGGAGTATTGAGGAACAGTTTATACTCTTGTACTCTTTGGAGTATTGAGGAACAGTTTATACTCTTGTACTCTTTGGAGTATTGAGGAACAGTTTATACTCTTGTACTCTTTGGAGTATTGAGGAACAGTTTATACTCTTGTACTCTTTGGAGTATTGAGGAACAGTTTATACTCTTGTACTCTTTGGAGTATTGAGGAACAGTTTATACTCTTGTACTCTTTGGAGTATTGAGGAACAGTTTATACTCTTGTACTCTTTGGAGTATTGAGGAACAGTTTATACTCTTGTACTCTTTGGAGTATTGAGGAACAGTTTATACTCTTGTACTCTTTGGAGTATTGAGGAACAGTTTATACTCTTGTACTCTTTGGAGTATTGAGGAACAGTTTATACTCTTGTACTCTTTGGAGTATTGAGGAACAGTTTATACTCTTGTACTCTTTGGAGTATTGAGGAACAGTTTATACTCTTGTACTCTTTGGAGTATTGAGGAACAGTTTATACTCTTGTACTCTTTGGAGTTTTGCCGTTTTCAATTGGCTTACCCTAGCGTTATAACGCCGGCATCAACCAAGGTCTGGATGTTATTCTTGAGAGCAAAGCATTCCTTGGTGGGGTGGAGGATCCTTCTGTGGTACTCGCAGTACGTTGGATCCGCAGAATCGCCATCTTCCTCTTGATGCGTGATGGGCGGGAGTTTGATTTTGTTGTTTTCGAGAAGGGTCTCGAAAATAGCTGGAACGTCTTCGTCTTTGAACGAGTACTCGTTTTGGAGCTCCTCGTCTGAATTCTCCTGTTGTTCCCAGGACTGCTGTTGTGACGTTTGATCATCGTCAATAACTGCTGCAGGTACGTCCTCTTCATCATGAGGTACGAGATCCGAATCCGGAGGATTAACCATCGGTTGGTTTCTCTCGATCTTCCGCCTTCTGATGAAGCGTTCAGCTTGTTCTCCTCGAGCCTTCAACTCTTTCCAGGTATTGAGCGGCTCTATTCCCATCACGTCCAAGATGTCAATGGACAAGTTGTTCTGACAAGTCTGCAAGAGGAATTCCTCCGTGACGGGATCCCTGCAGTTCATTGCCTGATTGCGGAAGCGTTTGATGAAGGTATCCACCGACTCTCCGCCTTTTTGTTTCTCGTCGAAGAGTGTCCTGATCGACACCTCGGTGTCATCATCGAAGAAATGGGCGAGAAACATGCCTTCCAAGTCCTCCCAGCTGTTGATGCTTCCGGGCTTGAGACGGCGGTACCAATCGAAGGCAGGCCCGCGAAGGGTGCCAACGAATGACCGAACCATCAAAGGCTCGTTGCCCGAGATTACTCCCAAGTGAGACTTGAAGTAGATCAGATGTTGAGTGGGCGAGCCCTTTCCGTTGAACGGCGTGAAGTTGATCAGGTTGAACTTCGCCGGATACGGGATCGAATCCCACTTTCTCGGGTAAGGACACGGAATGCCGGTCCTCTTCACCTCCCGAGCAGACATCAGGGCTTCGATTTTTCTTTCGAGCTCCTTTATCTTTTCGGCCTCACCCATATCCTGTTTTGGATAAGTTTCGAGAGGAATCATACGGCCACCCCCAGTGTTGTCATTACTGGTGGGTCCACCCCCAGCGCTATCATCACTGGTGGGTCCACCCCCAGCGCTGTTAATTTTAGTGGGGCCACCCCCAGTATTCTTGGGTGGTGCGTTGGCCATGACGATTTCGACCACCTCCGGCTCGCTGTTGACTGCAGCGTTCTGGGTGCGATGGTTGGACTCGACTAGCCGGTTCGACAGAGCTCGGATTCGTTGATCGTGCATTTGTCTCATCTCTTGCATAGCCACTTCCATTTCAAACTTGAAGATTTCCTTCTGCTTAGTCAGGGCCTCTTCAATGATTTTGGCTATCTGATCTGTGTTGACCATGAGTACCTCTCGAGCTTGCCCTATGCTAGACGTTGTGTCATCAGAGGCGAGCGCGGAATGGGAATCTGAGGATTCATCATCGGAAAGGACTCCTTCATGGATCCCACGATTGTTGTTATATCTGTCGGCTTCTAGCTGAAGCTGAGCTGTTCCCGAATTGACCCTGCTTCCTGGAGAGGAATTAGAGTCGGAATCACCTGAGATGATTGGGGATTTTCCCTTGTTGACCATGTTGATAGTCACTTCTAGGGGTTCATCATCTCGAGCAATCGATCCTCTTTGGTGGGAACGCCTTGATTTGGGCTTTGTCGTTCCATCGGAGATTCCCTCGAATATCGAGACCCTCTGTGGAGCGGTCTTGGGGCAGCTACAGGCTGATAATACTGCCCTGATAAGTTTGGTACACGGACAGTGAGAATCCGCTTCCCGGGTGTTTCTCTTTCGAGATTCATCCGCACCCCCAGTCTGATAGTACAACTCACTGACTTTGCAGTCGGAGTAACCTATCGGCTGCTCACATGGGTTCTCAGGTATAACGCGTTCGTCTGTCCGACGCGTCTTCTTCTGAGTAAACATTGCCTTGTTGGCCTCTGCAAGAGTCGCACGTTTGGAATCACTCCTTTGTGAGGGTGAAACCTTAACGGGCTCTTGGTCCTTTGCACGCACCGCCGAGCTGGTTGTTGCAGAGATCGATTTGTTAGGAGATCGTGTACGACCCCCAGTCTGGATGTTGGCTCGAAGCTCCTTCAACGATCCCCAGCTTTCCTTGACAAGCGCTTTTCCTCGATTCTCGGGTAGAGCGTCGATACGGTTGTTCAGAGGATTCTTGAATTTGGGGAGATCCACGCTGAGGTGGGGCTTTACCGAAGGTTCGGGACCTGAAATTGACGAAGGTTGGAGAGCAATATTACCTGCTTTTACCTCAGGCGTTGTTTTGGCCTTCGGCATCCAAACTCGTTCGGATCTCGGCGATCTCTTAACGGCCTCTCCCTTTAGCATTTCTCGTGCTTTTTGGACCAGGGCTCGGGCATGCGCACGCAAGGCGCGGCGCTTCTGGATTCGCTCCTCGAGAGTAGAACGGGTTCTTTTGACATGAACCCATTTGTTTGTTTCTGCTTCGGAGGAGGGGCTGGTTGTTTGCCGTGGTTGCTCCTGGCGTTGCCTGGATTTTAGATCCACGTTATAGCGGATCCCATCCATTGGCTCCAAAGCCTCGGCAAGTTGTCGAGCAAGACGTTGACGTTGTCTTTGTCGTGCTCTCTTTGATAATGCCGGAGCGTCTTCAGAAGTCATCTCCTCGGCGGAAGAGGAATCCGGATCTGCGATCTCGACCAGGTTGGACGACGTGGGGACGTCGCGTGGTGCAAGTGCAGAGGCGGCAACGGGGTCTTGGATTTTTGAACCGAAGGACCTGCAATCATTTATGAAAGAGGTTACCTTTCTGTACCCGTTTGGAGAGGCGGATCTGGAGGAGGAGGAAGAGAGGCCTTCTTTGAACTGTTGTTGATCGAGCTCGTGTTCTTCATTCACCCCGATCTTGAGTGCTGGTTGCGTCACGACGGCGTCGGTTGCGATGCCGTTGGCTCCCACTGTGGTCGCCAGCTTGTTTGCGGAAAAAGTCGCTGTATTCATTGCTGCATTCATTACAACTTTGATCGTTACAATGAAATAAAAAGATAGCCTTTTTATAAGACCGATACACAATGAAAACAAAATAAATGCAACTCCTTTCAAACAAACGCAAGAGCTGTTTGTCATCTCTTGCTTGCGTGGGTCTTTGGCCTGTGACGGGGACGTTGATATCCGTGGACCACCGGGGCACTCAGATCTGATCCGGATAAATCGGACAGAGCTTCGTCTATCCGCGTGAGATCTAGAAACTTTCTGATCCGGATAAATCGGACAGAGCTTCGCCTATCCGCGGAGGGATATAGAAGCTATAAGCGTATACCTCGGCTAAAGCGAGGTAATAGCTCTTCTTAGTATCAACGCTAAGGCCGATACTAAGGATCTGACGGGCGATGAAGGCTCTGATCAAGGCCTCTCCTCCTCTTGTTGAAGCACACGGGCACTCTTCACTGCAGCAGGGCTTCGCCAAGCTCTCCAAAAATCCCCCCTCTCTCTCTCTAGCCTTGCTCCAAGACAAAAGAAATCCAGCCCTTTGAATGAGGACCCAAGGGGTCTATTTATAGGCCAAAAGGAGTGTGGGGGGTAGCTTGGGGTGTCTCGGCCTGGCCGAGACACCCCTGGGGTGTCTTGGTTTGGCCGAGACACCCCTCGGGTGTTTCGAGCTTGCCGAGACACCCCCGGGTGCCTCAGTTTAGTCCGAGGTCCTTCCGGGTGCGTTTGCCGTTGATTCGTCGTCCGGACTTGGATTTGAGTGATTCCGAATGCGTTGGATGCGTGACGAAGAGTTCGATCCACTCTGGTGATTGGATTATCTGTAGAGTGGTCGAGACATGAAGGGTATTGTCCTTTTTGTGAACAGTGCCGGGCTTCCCGATTGGTCCGGGTCTTCGTGATTCCGAAGTCCTATCCGCTCATGTAACTCGTCGATTCACTTCAGTCGTTCGTCGACGTCGATTAGGCTCTTGTGGATCGGATGGTGATGTTCATTGATGTTCATTGTCGCTCGTTAACACTGAACCGGTTGTGGAGAACTATAGGCAATTTTCGATGCCTACAGTGTATTCTTGGAAAATAAAATGGTCAAGAGACTTGGGAATTGATTGAAATAAAGAGTTAGTGTGACGTCACTAGTTTTACACAAGCCTGTAGTCCAAAGTGAGCCCAAAATGCCAAACCTGCCATGCATCCAACACTGTGTAACAACATGTTTCACCATCATAGTAATATCTCTCCAGTGGAATCAAATACAAGAAGTACAGGTACAAGCAGATAGATTAAAGGTAATGATACAAGGAACACAATATAAAGAAAAGATCCAAAAATAAATGTAATCATGTTCCAACAAAAGAAAAGAAAATACAACTGATATTCTGAAGTAAGAGTAATAAATCTCTAAATACAAGAGTCAATTAAAAATAGTACTAAAGCACTCAGCCTCCGACATGAAATACATCTCTAAGATTGAAAACAAATAATAAGCTACTGTGGAGCACTAATTAACTACTAATAGATGACAAAAATCTACACCGAGTTCCCATCAACCTGCGACTTTCCGAACGCCTGACTCGCTGCCTAAAAAAGATGGAAATAAGCGTCAAAGCGCTAGCGAGAACATCTCCACCGCCCCCAGGGGGAGAGTGTTAGTTGTATAAAAATACAAGTTATAACATATATATATATATATATTATATATATATATAATTATATATATATGGTCATGATGAATAAATTAAGAGTAAATTGATATATAAAAATCCACAACACGAGAATGGGTACGTCGAGCGAAATAATCCAAACAAGCAAACCCTCATATATATACCATGTATCTCAAATTGTGAATCGCTAAATATCAACTCCAAAACCTATAATAAGAATAAGAAACAAAGAATAAACATTACAAATCCTCATCCAAAACAAGTCATAACCATCGTATTATAATGTCTCATACTACCCTCGGGTAGTTGGCGCGGGAATAAGAATAAAATATGATAAAAGACATCATCTAGGATATGTCGTGTATAATAAACCAAAATCTTTACAATTTACCCTCGAGGTAGGTAACACTGGAGCAAAAATACAAGTTGTGATCCTTTTACAAAGAAAGTATTGATACTGAGTAAGGCGCTCATAATATCTTGTGGCTCATCATAATATTTTGCGGCTCACTACCTTACTCGAACACCCTAAGCAATATAGGCATGTCAACCTATTTTGGAAAATAATAACGCATAACGGAGTGTAGTCCACTGCGATCTTATTGCATTATACCAACTAACCCACTCAGAGCATCAACTAATCTCACTCAAGCATCCAAAACTACTGTAAAATAAAACTTATGTCACTCTCTATCATGACAAACCCAAAGATTTAATTTACGCACCTCTAAAAGCTTGTACGTGCTCAAAATCCAATACGTACTCTCTCGTAAACAACACATGTATAACGATGTGCGACTCGTACTTCGTGTTCGTGATTAAAAGCATGTGTGAAAGAAATAAAATTTTCCAAATAGCACAAAACCGGTCAACCTATATCTTCCATCGGTCGACCGATGGGGATGTGCACAACGCGTGTACAAAAATCCAGCTTGGATCGGTCGACCGATTTCTATGTTCGGTCGACCGACCGGGGCAAAGTTTTACATCCTAAAGACCAGTACGGTTGACTGATTCTCTTGATCAGTCGACTGATGTAAAACCTCGTAAATTTGAATATATTATGAAAAATGATATTAAATGATTTCTATCATGTTTGATACTATTCTGGGATGAATGAGTATGTTAGTAATCGATTTGAGATCGATTAAGTACAATATGTATGTATATAGTGTAAATATGCATAAACGCGAAAACCTGTATGTCAGTTTCTGTGTTCTGGTCAGTCGACCGGTCCCAGCAAACTAGTTGACCGATGAACATAGGTCGGTCGACCTACCCAAGCATATCGGTCGACCGATGATAGGCAGATTCCGGGTAGGATTTGGTTTTTGGGTCAACCTATTTTATTTCGGGTTTATCTGTATATATATGAGTATATATACCCAAAATTTTCCTTTTTCTTCATATTTTCACGTGAACAAAAGCCACCCACTCCCCTAAAAAACCATAGAGTTTATTTTGTGAGTTTTGAGAGCTTGGAGAAGCAAAAATCAAGAAAAGGCAAGATCGTCGGCGTTTGGTGAAGGAGGAACGTGTCTCTCGCGTGCGTGGGAGCTTTAGCACGAATTTTGAGGTGAGATACCTCCTCCAAACCCATCCCCTGTTTGTAAATATCTTTGTATAGTTTTATCAGATTTCTAAACCTAGTTTATGTATAAAGATCACTTCTTTTTGAACCATATGACACAAATATCTAATCTTTTTGATTTTAAAAAGCTATAAAACAGATTATCTAATTTGGGTTTAAGATTTTATACAGATCTAACATGAGATTTTGATAAAGTTGGTTGTTTTTATGACAAATTTATAAATATAATCATGTTAGGGTTAGTGAATCCCCTCAAATATTTATATCTGTGTTTTCATGAAGTGGTATAACCTTAATTACATTAAAACAAGATTATAAACATGTGTTTATGTGAAGATTTTGATTTTTTTTAAAAACAGATGTTTACAGGAAATTGAAGACTTACCTTTGGTCGGTCGACCAAAGCACAAGCATCGGTCGACCGGTCAAGGCTGATTTGTTTTGTACACGCTTTGTGCATGCTGTCGGTCGACCGATGACAATACATCAGTCAACCGGTCTAGTGTTAGTTGTGAACTTGGTGTTTTTGGCACGTGAGTTGATTGTGAATATGAAGTTTTGGTCCGCACATCGAGCCACGTGCTTGGATACTGAAGTACACGTATTGGGTTTGCTTTCGCACGAGCGGTTGAAGTATGAAATCTAATATTTTGAATTTGTCACGATAGAGAGTGACTGTTTCGGTTTATGATAGGTGTGGATGCTTGAGTGGGGTTAGTCGGTATTCCCGCAATGAGACCGCGGATAGACTACACTCAGAGTGCGTTAGTTGGTTTTCCCACAATAAGACCACGGCTGGACTACACTCTATGTTGTATCATTGTATCCGGGTTTAGGTTGATATGCTTATTCTCCGCAGGGTGTTCGAGGCACATTGAATCCGGGTTTAGGCTGATAAACCTATTCTCCGCAAGGTGTTCGAGTCATTGTTGGTTTCCGGGTTTGGGCTGATATGCCTATTCTCCGCAGAGTATTTGAGTTTGTGCCTCACTCCCATATTACTCACTTCGAGAGTAGAATAAGGCTACGTTATATATATACACAATGTATCTTAGATGGATATTTGTCCTTATTGTTGTGCCATCTACCGAGGGTAGAGTGTATCATTTTTGACATTATGTGTATTGGATGAGATTTGGTAATGTGTTGTTCCTTTATTTATTGTTTTATTCATAGGAATTGGAGTTGGAATTTAGCGATTCACAATTTGAGACATGGTATATACATGGGGGTTTCCTCGTCTGGATTATTTCGCTCGACGTACTAATTCTCGTGTTGTGGATTTAGAAATCTCAATGTCCTCTTAGTTCAGGATAGATGCTTTATATATCTGTATATACTAGTATTTTCCTACACCTACCCCCTCCACTGGAGGCGGTGGAGATGTTCTCGCTATCGCTTTAACGCTTGTTGTTTTCTCATCTTTTCAGGCAGCGAGTCAGGCGTCCGGAGAGCCGTAGGATGATGGAGTTTCGGCTTAGCTTTCATCATTATTTATTAATAGTAGTTTATTTGTGCTCCATAGTAGTTATGGTTTATTTAAAGATGTCGGGATGAGGATTTGGTCATGGTAGAACCAGTACTTAGGGAGCTGGGCAAGCTGAGCCAGAGCCCGAGTCGCAACAGGCTCCACGGTATCTAATCAATCTCATAGCACCGCTTGCAGCCCGGTTAGCAGTGATTGAGGAGAAAATAGCGATTCAGGTTCCGCCAGCTGAACCTATTACAGAGACAACACTAGAAGCCACACCACCACCAGCTGTTGATAGAGCCATAGAGTAGGAGGCTTGGCTCCGTTTGGTGGAGAGGTACCAGAAGCTGAGAGCACCAGAGTTTCATGGCAAATCGGATTTACTTGCAACTCATAAGTGGAAGGAAGATGTGAGGAACATTATGGATATGCTTACTGTCGAAACCATCCAGAAGCAGAGATCAGCAGCTTTTAGCCTTAAGGGCGACGTTGGAGGATGATTGTAAAACCCCGTAAATTTTAGTATATTGTGATATATAATAATAAATATGTTATAATATGATAAATAACATATTTTGATGTTTGAGTATGCTAGGGGTTGATTTGAGATCAATCCAATGTATATATATGAGCTTAGAAGAGATACAAGCACGAAATATGCGTAAGCTGAATCTATGCTCTTAGTAGTCTACTACTAAGCTTAGTAGTCGACTACTAAGGCCATTAGTCGACTAGTAAGGGTATTAGTCGACTAGTTGGATTGTTTCCATTTTTCTTATGGATTACGGGTCAGATTCATTTTGTTTCGAACCCAGTTGTACATATGCGTATATATACTCGTTTTAAAGCTCTTTTTACCCTCTTTCACGTGAGATTAACACCAGCCACCTTCCTCCTTAAACCTTAACCCTAAAATGTGAGTTTTGGGAGAGATCACGAGGCGTTTGTTAGGAGAAAGATGAGGCTTTGCGGTTTCTGACAAAGAAGGGATCTTGCATGCGTTTTCTGGAGTTCAACACAACATTTGAGGCAAGGTCATCTTCATCCAAATCTGTCCCTATAATTAGTTAAAGTTTTGAATATGTTTAATTGATGTTTTCATGGTTAAATGTAACCAAATATGATAAAAATCATATTTTTGATGATAAATCTTAACCCTATGCTAGATCTGAAGTTAAATATTTGCTGATGATGATAGAAACATGATCATGATCATTAGGGTTAATGTTAATTTTATTTTAACTTGTTAATTATGTTTAACCCATGTGTAATCCCTAATTAGTTATTAATTGAGTTTTATTGTAAATTAATCATGCTAAAACCCTAGGTTTGTGATACCTAAGTGAGATAAACATGTTTAAATGAATTTCACCTCTGTTCATTGTTTTCGGTGAAAGTTGCTGTTTTCATTGCTTTTGGATCTGTTACAACTTCAATCGTTACAACAAGAATCGATTAAAAAAGTCAGTCTTTTTATAAGACCTACTCGTGCAATAAAACAAAAATTACAACTTTTCGAAAATAAACACGAGATCCCGTTTTGGTGCGGTCTCGCTTGCGTGGGTCTTTAGCCTGTGACGGGGATGTTGATATCCGTGGACCACCGGTAGGTCAGATCCGTTCCGAGAAAATCGGACAGAGTTTCGTCTATCCACGAGGGGATTTAGAAACTCTGAACTTCGTCGACCCGCGTAGGATCTAGAAGTTATGAAGCTTATATCTCGGCTAAAGCGAGACACCAGCCCTACTTAGTATCACCGCTAAAGGGCAATACTAAGGGAAAGAAAAGGGGGAAAGAAGAAGACCCTTTTTTTTACTGCAGAAGACTCGGACACTCCTCACTCCGGCAGGGCTTCGCCTAGGCTCTCTCCAAGAAATCCTCCAAGGCCACCAAAAGAAATCAAGAATAAAATCAGGAGCCCCTTGAAATGAAGGCCTAAGGGGCCTATTTATAGGAAACCAAGAGGGGGGGGTGGTAAAAGGTGAGGAGAGGTGAGGACACCCCCTCCTTTTTGTGAACAGTGCCGGGCTTCCCGATTGGTCCGGGTCTTCGTGATTCCGAAGTCCTATCCGCTCATGTAACTCGTCGATTCACTTCAGTCGTTCGTCGACGTCGATTAGGCTCATGTGGATTGGATGGTGACGTTCATCGTCGCTCGTTAACACTGAATCGGTTGTGGAGAACTATAGGCAATTTTTGATGCCTACAGATACCCCCTCCAAAGTGTTCCTGACTCGTTTCTTTTATAGAAGAGGCTGGAATACTTTGGATGTGATTGATCAGGCCTTCAGTCGGCGTGGTTAGCTTCAACTCTTGACCCTTTCGATTCTCGGTCTATTCGATGCTTTGACGAATAGCCGAAGTTCTTTTGGCGCTGCGTTTATCGCTTGGCCGTCGTCGGAGTCTCGAGTTTGTGGCTGATGAATTGAGTTTGGCTCGTGTCATTGAGTTGACTTTGAACTACCTCCGCCACATTGTGCTGGCTTAGGGTTTCGGATCCCCGTGTGTTGGCTTTTTGCCGCAACGCGTTGACTGGCGTTGACCTAGGGTTACGCGTTGACCGGCGTTGACCCTTAGGGTTTTGAATCGTCGAACGTCGATTGGTGTGGATTTTCATCCTCAAACGTTGACTCTGATTGCAACGCATTGACTGGCGTTGACCTAGGGTTACGCGTTGACTGGCGTTGACCCTTAGGGTTTTGAATCGTCAAACGTTGACTTTTGTCGCAACGCGTTGACTGGCGTTGACCTAGGGTTACGCGTTGACCGGCGTGGACCCTAGGGTTTCGTTGACTCTGATTGCAACGCATGACGTAACGCGTTGACTGGCGTTGACCTAGGGTTACGCGTTGACCGACGCTGACCCTAGGGTTTACGGATCGCCATTTTGAATCGTCGAACGTTGCCTTTTGTCGCAACGCGTTGACTGGCGTTGACCTAGGGTTATGCGTTGACCGGCGTGGACCTTAGGGTTTCGAATCGTCAAACGTTGACTCTGATTGCAACGCATTGACTGGCGTTGACCTAGGGTTACGCGTTGACTGGCGTTGACCCTTAGGGTTTCGAATCGTCAAACGTTGACTCTGATTGCAACGCGTTGACTGGCGTTGACCTAGGGTTACGCGTTGACCGGCGTTGACCCTTAGGGTTTTGAATCGTCGAACGTCGATTGGTGTGGATTTTCATCCTCGAACGTTGACTTTTGTCGCAACGCGTTGACTGGCGTTGACCTAGGGTTACGCGTTGACCGGCGTTGACCCTTAGGGTTTTGAATCGTCGAACGTTGACTTTTGTCGCAACGCGTTGACTGGCGTTGACCTAGGGTTACGCGTTGACCGGCGTTGACCCTTAGGGTTTCGTGCATCGAATGTTGATTGGTGTTGATTTTCATCAAAACATCCAATAATCGACGAAAACGGGCGTATCCGGGTCCAAAACAGGCATATAGGACGAAACGGGACTCAAAACACCCGGGGGTGTCTCGCCTTTGGCCGAGACACCTTGGGGTGTCTCGGCCAAGGCCGAGACACCTTGGGGTGTCTCGGCCAAGGCCGAGACACCTTGGGGTGTCTCGGCCAAGGCCGAGACACCCTAGGGTGTCTCGGTTCTAGGGCCGAGACACCCCCCCCTCTTGCTTCTTTTCTTTTGTCTTTTTCCCTTTTTTGCTTTGTTTCTTTTTCCTTTTGTTTTGGTCCATTACTTCTTTTGTTTTCCCCCCTTCTTTTCAAAATTCAAAAGAGAGTTCCCTCTCTTACTTAGCTCAAAACCGAACCCCCTCCCCTCTATTTCGGTTTTGAGGTTCTTCTTCCCCAAACTTCTTTCCTCCATTGAAGAACCCATCAATCTTTAAGCAATCTTGGATTTTAGCGGATACCCATTGGCCGGAAGCTTGCATTCCCCAAATAGGGTTCTCTCCTCCATCTTCAAGCTCAAAGAAAATCTCCTTTGATTTGGTAAGCTTCCTTTCACAATCCTTTTATTTTCTTGTAAAGGTTGCATTTTTAGGCTTGTAGTAGGCTAGGGGTTGTGTATGCACCATACTTTGGGGTTCTTTGTGCAAAAGAGGTGAAATGGCCGAATTTTGGGGGGCTTATTTGCAAAATAGGGGCTGAAATTCGTGGGGTTTTATTTGCAAAAGTGGGACTGAAATTTGGGTATTGAGTTTATGTCCACTTGGTGAAGGGATGTGGGGGGTGCTTTATGCAATAGGATTAAGGAGTTGTTTGAGGGGTTTATTTGCAAAACAGCCCCTAAACGTTTTGGAGGGGCTTATTTGCAAAAAGGGCTGTGAAATTGAGGCTGAAATCCAAGGGGTCTAAACCCCAAGCCCCTGATCAAATTTTGATAAATGCATGTGGAGACCAAATGCAAAATTTGTAGAGGGGCTTTTATGCAAGATTGGCTAAATTCTGCAAAAAGGGTTTATTTGCAAAATTTAACCAAAATGGTGGGGTACCGGGGGTGCTAAATGATCGGATATGACGATCATGACCCGAACCGGGTGTGTCCTTGACCTGAATTTTGGCCTTGAACACGGAGGGTATTTTGGGTATTTCACCAAAATTCACCGCGAAAATGACAATCATTGTTTCGCATGCACGAAATTTGTAGGTTTAACTAGACTTCAATTATGAAATCCTATTTATGTATAGGATTTTAATTAAAGTTCTCAATTTCCCTTTTAAATTTCGTGTATTCATATTTTAGATTGTACCTGACTTGTTGCTTTGCAGATTGGCAATGTCTCCGCGTCGATCTCGTCCCCGGAGGAGTCGTTCTCGTTCACAGCATAGTGAGGAGGAGGTTCCTACGACATCCTCTTCCGCGGCCTCATTCTTCGGGGGTGAGAATTTATGCCGATTTTTCTTTTTTGCATCCCTGATTGACCTCTTTGCGGGTCATGAAGGAAGAACCGATACCTCTCTCGCGGAGGGTAAGGTTTCAGACTTGTTTTGCTTAGCCAATTCAAGTCTTCGGTATATTGGGGCGATTTTGTGTCGTTCTACGCCTTATAGGTCGGTGTATGTCACCACGTTATTCACGTGATGATGCATACCGTTCTTCCGGTGTAGGACGCTCAAAATCGTCTCTCCAATTATTCCGTGAATGAGTCTATCATTTTTCTTATGAATTTTCTGACTCCACCCTTGTGCGTTATTGCAGTGGAATTCCCCTCGGGTAGTCTTCCTCCTCACGCCAACACCGGTTGTAGTCGGGGGGTCTTCTCTTCGGCTTCCCTTAGACAGGCTGTTAGCCCACTTCCTCGATTCGATAGAGGTCGCTCAGATGAATCTTGTCGCTTAGTACGGGAAGGAGGGCGCCACTGCTTGCGCCAGTTTATCACAGACGCCACCTTTACCGCTGATTCTACTTCCACTCAGGCTTTACAGAAGCCGAGCTTCTTGTTCGGGGATCATGTCGAGGACCCCGCTATACTGACTCTTGGAGAGGAGCACTGGCTGACTTTTGATGGTGGAGCTTGTTTGTACATCCCTTCGATTCCACGCCAATATTCCTTCAGTCACTTGAAGGGGCAGGCCGTGGACAGGCAGATGTCTTGGCCTCTTACTGAAGATGCTGAGCGGGTTCAGTGCGGATATGTCACTCACCACAAAACCCCCGGCTCCAACGGGTATCATGACGTTCGTGGTCTTCGACCCGGGATTATGGGTCTTGACACTGCACCCCCAGGCGAGGTGTCAGCAGCTGCCTCTACTGTGAGTAATCGTCTAGCTCTTTTGGGGAGACGGTTATCTTCAATAGAGTTCAGATGCTATGGCTGGGCTTCCTCACTAGCCAAAGGGTGGTGGGCTCGTATGACTGATTTCGTCTTGGCGCGCTGGGAGAGGGATCTGAAGAGCAGTGGGTTGTACGTGCCCATACGAGCTACTATGTACGGAATCCCAGTCAGCTGTCGCCATTTCTTGGCTTTGCTGGAGACCTACATGCCTGACAGCAACACTTTTCTGACCAGTGGTGGTGAGCTAGGGCTAGCTTTGCATGAGATGCATTATGTTTCGGGTCTTCCGATGGGAGACTGTCCGTATCAGGCGCCCATACGAGCTACTATGTACGGAATCCCAGTCAGCTGTCGCCATTTCTTGGCCCTGCTGGAGACCTATATGCCTGACAGCAACACTTTTCTGACCAGTGGTGGTGAGCTAGGGCTAACTTTGCATGAGATGCATTATGTTTCGGGTCTTCCGATGGGAGACTGTCCGTATCAGGAGTATTTCCCCT
>NC_033798.1:48020344-48042460 GCF_001876935.1 Asparagus officinalis
GATTTGATGCCTCGAGCTAATCTTTCAGGGGGGTAAAAAATGCAATTTTGAGGGGTTTTTATGCAAAAAATTAGGGTTGAAATTATTTTTTGAATCTAACCCTTTGAGTTATTTTGCAGGCCGTCATGTCTCGCGCCTCGAGAGGTCGTTCCCCTGCCATGTCGGTTGATGGCGCGCCTCCCTCTTATGCTGGTGAGCTACTTTTTGCAAACAAACCCTTTTTTTCCTTATAAATTTGTAAATTGACCCTTTTTTAAACCCCACGTTGTTCTCCTTGGCGAGGCAATCGGGAAGAGCCTTGATTCTCCTTGGTGAGGATCGACGCTTCAAAGATATGTTTTGCTTGGTCAAAACCATATCTCAAAATTAAAGGGGGCGATTTGACACTACATTGCGTTTTATAAGGCAGGGATATGTTGTCGACATACCCTGTTTTGTGATTGTACAATGTGGCCAAATCGTCTCACCCTTTATAAGGCAATGACTCTATCTTAGCTATTTGTAAGATGAGTTCAATTTCCTTTTATAATCGAGACTAACCAGTGTTTAACTGTCTATTTTGCAGTGGGGTACCCTTCTGGATCATTCCCGTCCCACGCAATATATGGACGGCGTGGCGAGCATTATTCGAACTCCAACGATCCTTCCCCTATTCCAGCTACCCCTCAGTTTGCTTCGGACACGTCGACTGAGGTTGCCCAAGTGGTGAGGGAAGGTGGTCATCGAGCTATTCGCCAGCTAATCACAGATGCGCCTTTTGTGAAGGACGCCAGCTCTACTCAGCCTCTTCGAAAGAGCGATTTCCTATTTGGTGATTCTGTCGATGACCCAGAAGCCGTATTCATTGGTGCTGAGCATTGGCTTCACAAGACCGGCAATGGCTTCATATACTTGCCGGAGATTCCTCGGCATCGTTCATTGACTGAGCTCAGATGTCAGGCTGTGACACGGGAGATGTCGTGGCGCTTGACAGAGGATCATATGAGTGTCCATTGCGGCTATATCACTCATTCGGCGGTTCCTGGTTCGTGCAGAAGTCGTGTTACCGGATTGCGTCCTGGTGTATTGGGGCTGGACGAACCACCACGTAACGAGTTCCTTGCTACCGCTTCCACCTTGAGGAATCGTCTCGCTGTTCTGGGACGGGAGATGCCAGCGACACGTCACAGGTTTTACGGTTGGGTCCACTCTTCGGACAAGTCTTGGTGGAGCCGCATGACGACATACGTCTTGAGCCGATGGGGCGAGGAGTTGCATGCTTGCAGTTTGTATGCAGCCGTTCGTGCCACCGTGTATGGCTTGCCTGTCAGTTTGAGACATTTCTGTGCTTTGTTCGAGCTATATAATCCAGACTCGAACACTTTTCTGACCCGGCAGGGGGAGTTAGGCTTGGCTCTTCACGAGATGCACAGGATTTCTGGCTTGTCCATGGGACAGATGCTATACCAGGAGTACTTTCCTTCCAGTCATGAGTTGAGCCAATTAAAAGATCGCATGCCTGACCGTTATGAGACTCTATGGGACCTCACTTGTCATTACCATATTGCTTTGGCACAGTCGGAGCCCTTAGCAAAGAGGACCAAGGTATGTGTGAGTCTGAAACAATTTGCGAACTACTTGTTCAAGAATCTGGAGAGCACTCATGGCGAGGATATTTGTGAGCTGGCCCCATTCACTCCTTCAGAGGTGAACAGTCTACTGAAGAAGATCGGCGCTCAATCTTACACCACCGGCGGTCCTGAGGGTGGCTTTCCTGCGAAGACCAAGTTCAAGTCATTCTTGTGGCACGCTACCGCACCAATTCGACCAATGACACTTCTTGCTGGCTTTCTTGCTATCTGGTTGAAAAAGTGCGTGGTTCCATATCAGTCTGGCGACGCCTTGCCCTTGGAGGTACTTTACCCAGCAGTTCAGCTCGCCTATAAGAAGGAACTCTCACTTCTTCCGGTGATGGTGGCTAATATTCACCGAGGACTTCGACAGCTTTCCAGTGCGTTCACACGGAAGGAGACCGATTTACCAGGTCAGATTCCCACGCTTAAGGTGGAGCTCCCGTACGCTTATCTGATGGCCTGGTTTGTCCTTCATCGCTCGGATATGATGTCGGTGCCGAACGCCACAGACCATTCTGTTCCCCTGCTACAGTTGCTTGAGAATGGCAGGTGGGAGGGCCGCGGATTTTCTGATGTCAGACAGCAGTTGCAGGTCCATAAGTGTTGGGCATTCTCTACTTGTTTTCCGCAGTTCTCCGGTCGATATGGTGAATGCTTGATAGATGATGAGAGGCCTAGAGAGTACCGGACTTATTTAGACATCGGCTGCTTCAACTGGCTAGTGAATATTAGGCCCGGCTATCTGACTTTCCGGGTGAGGGATCAGTGCTTCATCGAACCATATCTACCGTGCCGATTCGCTCGCCAGTTTGGCTATGACCAGCTTTACATTGGGAATCCTCGTCAGCAGCTTCGTACTCATAGTGGTTTGATAGACGGTCTCCGCGCTTGGTTGTGGACCGTGACTGGCTGTACTGGTGTTAGATTTAGTCTCCCGAGTGCTGACCGGCAGTTGAACCTTACTTTCTTGAGCTGCAAATGGTTGTTAGCAGCCAACAAGACTATCCCTGTGAAGCCAATCGCAGAGTTAGAGGCTGAGGCAGCTTCCCAGGTTGATTCCCGCAGGATTCGGGAAAACGCCCGGGCACAGAGGATACGGAACAAGACTCGTCGGATTGACGAAGAGGGACAGAGGACATTCCATTCCACAGACGAGGCTTCAGGCGGGGATCCCGAAGATTACGATGACTTTTCCGAGCGAGGTTTGCACTTCATCTTTTTCTTCTATCTTCCAGAAGTGTTGAAACTGACTATGGTTTGATGTTCCAGAGACCACAGTTGCTCAGGATGAAGATTTCCGTTCTCCTCCCCAGGCGAGACCTTCGATCCCTATTGCTAGGCGGAAGAGATTGGCCCGCAAACCTCGTGTAGCTTCACGAGCATCTGACATGGATCTGGCTGGAGATGACCCTATTAGTGACAGAGGTAACGTCTACTCTTTGAACCATTTTCTTGGTTATTCTGAACATTGACTCATGCTTTTCCATTTCTATATAGGAGTGCGTGGGGAGGATGAGATGAGTCCCGATCCTGTTCCCTTATCTCCCGATGAGTCTGACCCACTACCCCCTGTAGAGAAGTCTACAGGGGTTGCTGACATTAGGGAGGAGATCAGTGTAGGACCAGATTCTGTGAGTCAAGGTACATCTATCACTGACAGCGTATTTCTTTAGATAATACATTAATGAATTTGTGTATCCTCTAACTGTCCTCTACTCCTTGCTCCTTCAGATAATTTGCAGGAGGCGAACCTTGGAAACGAAGAGGCTGATGCACCCGTGAGAGGTAACTCATTTCCATTAGTTGTAGTCTCTTCATTATTCTTTGGCACTTATATTCTTTTATGTCAGATTTCTCCATCGACGATTTTGACGAGGGAAGCCTGTTTGCGGACACTCCTATGATGCACTACATATATAGCTCACCTCAGATTAATGACCAGCTACCTGGAGACATGTTTCCTGAGTCCGCATTTGCTAACAATCCTGAGGATGGTTCCTTTGAAGGTATGTGCCTCCTGCTGAGTTGATTATAGGACTAGTCGACCTTGACTAATGCAGCTATAATGTAACGCCTCTGCGAATTCTGTTTTGAATTTGACAGGAGCTTTTGTTGAGAAAGACCATGTTGAGCCGGCTGTGCGACCAACTCCACCAGTCGATGCAGCTACAGTTGTTACATCTCCATCACCCCCAGTGACTCGAGGGGAAGGAGGTATAATTTAATTAGCTGAGCGATGCCGTTCATTTCCTCATTGAGGCTTTTGACGAACTTCTCTTCTTTGTGTAGGGCTTCCTTCTCAGCTTCATATCCTCGTTAAGGAGTTGTTATCAGGGGATGACCCTGAGAAGATCATCATCAGCGTAGAAGTCCGCTCTTATTTCTCCTCCCTGACTGTTATAATTGGCAAACTCCTCCACGACGGACTTTCTCTTCGCCAATTTAAGCCCTACCTCGATTCCAAGATAAACTTGATTAGGGACATAGGATGTCCGGATCTAGCGACGGCTATGGTTGATGACCTTGATCGCTTAGAGCGTGAGCTTCAGATGTTTCATGAGCTCCGGGATACAGGTGCCTCTTCATTCGTTGCTGCCGAGTTGGATGCTCGCTTACAGACATGGCGCAGTACTCGGATGGTTGCTGAGCTCGAGATTCAGGTGCAGCGGGACCGCATAGATCGAGTTGAGGCTGATTTCGCCACTAGATCTTCTTTCCTCGAGGAGCTTGATTCTCAGATAGATCAGCTCCGACGAGAACTCCGTGAGAAGGAAGACACAAAGATGCAGAATCAGCAAGCAAATGCTGCTTTATCTGATGAGCTGAAGTCCTTGAAGCAGAGACTGGCTGAGACAGAGGAGGATGCTGTGAGGACTTTAGCTGCGAACGAAGAGTCTGTTAGAGCTGAGTTGCAGGAGGAGCTTAGACGCTCTTATGACGAGAAGTTATCTGAATTCAGTCAGCAGATTCTTAGCCATGGGCTTGATGTATGATTTTATTTGCTGAAAACCTTGACATTTGATTCTCTTTAGTGGAATTGGTTTTTATCTTTATCTTTATTATGATTCCTCATCACGTTTGAAATGATTGACCATAATACTCATAGGATTTTTGGCAAACCCCCAGCCTTCAACGGGTTTGATTAGCCTTTACCGACTACCGTTTGAGTCGGGCTAGCATGCGGATTATCGGAATCCGTTCCGCATGTAACGTTGTGCTAAGGGAATGAACTCCCTTAGACTTCGTGCTATGATGTCGAATACATAGACTTCGCCATTGTTACGGGAATAGGCTACCCGGCGACACGTGTTAGGTGTTGACTTTAGGATTTTTGGCTAACCCCCAGCCTTCAACGGGTTTGATTAGCCTTTACCGACTACCGTTTGAGTCGGGCTAGCATGCGGATTATCGGAATCCGTTCCGCATGTAACGTTGTGCTAAGGGAATGAACTCCCTTAGACTTCGTGCTATGATGTCGAATACATAGACTTCGCCATTGTTACGGGAATAGGCTACCCGGCGACACGTGTTAGGTGTTGACTTTAGGATTTTTGGCTAACCCCCAGCCTTCAACGGGTTTGATTAGCCTTTACCGACTACCGTTTGAGTCGGGCTAGCATGCGGATTATCGGAATCCGTTCCGCATGTAACGTTGTGCTAAGGGAATGAACTCCCTTAGACTTCGTGCTATGATGTCGAATACATAGACTTCGCCATTGTTACGGGAATAGGCTACCCGGCAACACGTGTTAGGTGTTGACTTTATCCCTACTTAGGCTTCGGGATAAAATACCCCAGAATCGGACTCTGGTGTCTTTTTGTTCGGAAAAAGACTAAACCGGCGACGCGTGTTAGGCGTCGGCATATCCTTTCTTAGGATTCAGGATGAAATTCCCCATGCGTGTAAGGCATGGATTTTGGTGTTATTAATAACAACCTGCCGCAATGTTGAATATGCGGACGAGTGTTCTTTTTAACGGTTAAGAACTAACCGGCAGCGCAGGTTAAGCGCAGACTTATCCTTGCTTAGGTTTCAGGATAGAATACCCCAGAATCGAACTCTGGTGTCTTTTTGTGCGGAAAAAGACTAAACCGGCAGCGCGTGTTAGGCGCAGACTTATCCCTGCTTAGGATTCGGGATAAACTTCCTAGGATGAATCCTAAATTGATAAATTTCGGAAAAGATCGATGCGGGAAAGGCAGAATTTTATATTCTATTTCCCGGTCTTCTTTTAGGGTGAAGGCGAACCCGAAAACAAGGAAGGAAGAATTTTATATTCTATTCCCTGATCCTGGAAAGGAAGAATTTTATATTCTATTTCCAGCGAGGAAGAAACTAGAAGTGGGGTGTCCACTCCGAGAATCTGGAAAATTTAGATAAACTTGCCTTTTATAGGATGAGTTATCTAAACTGAAAATGGGTTCTTCGTTTATCGAAGTGGAATTTTCAACTCCGGTTATAACCATGAACAAGGTTTAACCAAAGAGAAAAAGGGAAGGAGTTCTTTCGTTTATCGAAAAGGGACTCCGAACTGAAAGTGGACCTCTTGCTCATGGAGAGAATCAAGAGGGCCAGAAAAACATTTTTGGTGGACTCACTGTCAATTGAAATTGATCAGTGAGGGATTTTGGTGGTGACAATGATTTTGGGTTATCCTCTAGAATATTAAGTGTAATATTCTTCAAGGAACTTCCCGGTAAACGAGTTATCCTGAATGTACTAGGGATAGTACTTTTTCAGGAACTTCCCATTTATTGGCATTAATTGCCTGGCGCCCTCTTGAGTAATCAGGCGATATGCGCCGTTTGAATAGACTGTGTCTATTACAAACGGTCCTTCCCATTTGGGTTCGAATTTACCTTTCTTCTTGGAGGTGAGAATTATTGGTCGGCGAGCAGCGAGGACCAGATCTCCTTCCTTGAAGCTTCTCTGTCGGACTCTTTTGTTAAAAGCCCTTGACATCCTGGCTTGGTAAAACTCGATGTGTTGTTGAGCCTCCAAACGCTTTTCATCCAGCCTCTCGAGCTCTTCGAGACGCTTCTGATGTTGTTCTTCGGTCGTCATCTCCGTTGCGAGAGCGATCCGAAGGGAGGGAATTTGAATTTCCAAAGGTAGCACCGCTTCGCATCCATATACTAACGAGTACGGAGTAGCTCCCGTAGGAGTGCGTATGGTGGTGCGATAAGCCCAGAGTGCTTCACCGAGTTTATCGTCCCAGTCTCGTTTATTGGTCTTCACGAGCTTTGACAAGATCTTGATGATCGTCTTGTTAAACGCCTCCGCTAATCCATTCGCGGCGGGATAATAAGGTGTTGATGAAACATCTTCAATTTTGAACTTGTCGCAGAATCTGACGAAGGCATTGCTTATGAACTGTGGACCGTTGTCATGAATGATCCTTCTTGGCACGCCGTGTCGGTAAATGACATGATGCTTGATGAAATTGATGACGTTGTTCGTCTTCACTTCTCTAAGCGGAATCGCTTCAGCCCACTTTGAGAAATAATCTGTGATCGCGAGGATGAACCGATCACCTTTGACTGAAGGGGGAAAAATAGGACCGACTATGTCCATGCCCCAAGTCTCGAACGGCCAAGACGTGGTTGACGTGTGCAACTGCTCTGGCGGTTGATGCATATAATTCGCATGTATCTGGCAAGCGTGGCATTCTCGTGCGTATTCGATTGCGTCACGAACCATCGTTGGCCAGAAATATCCCATCCTCCTGATGCGATCATACAGTTTAGGACCGGGCTGATGCGCACCACATTCTCCTTCGTGTGCTTCCTTAAGAACTTCCTTTGCTTCTCTGTTCGAAAGGCATCGGAGTAAAAGACCGTCGTACCCTCTACGGTATAATGTATGGGTTTCAGTATTATAGAAGAATCTTGGAGCTCTTCGGCGGATTGATTCCTTTTCTTTTACATCCTCTGGCAAGATACCATATTGGACGTAGTCGATGATAGGAAAACGCCAATCTCGGGACTCAGACCCAATTTGAGTTGAATTCACCTCTTTGGCGTTCACGTTTCTATCCTCTTCTTCTTCAATCTCCGTACTGTATATGGGTACGCAGAGTTGATGCGTCCGTACTGTGACTAACAGCTCAGCTTCGGGAGGCTGTGCCAGTGATACTGCTAGTGCCGCCAGTGCGTCTGCATAAGCGTTCTGGAGACGAGGGATGTATTCAATAAAGAATTCTTCGAAAGATTCCGCCATTTTGATGGCTTCCTGGTGGTACGGGATCAGGTCTTGATTCCTGACTTCATACTCACCGCGAACTTGGTTGACTATCAATTGCGAATCTCCAAAAGCTTCGAGATATTCGACCCCCAGCTCTTTGGCGAAACTGAGTCCAATGAGAAGCGCGTTGTATTCGGCAACATTATTGGAGCACGGACTAGTCAACGAATAAGCCCGAGGCATCACGTGCTTTCCAGGGGAGATTAAGACGACTCCAACTCCAGAGGAAACTGTAGGACATCCCGGGGTTATTACTCTATTAACTGCCCTTGAGGCACCATCGAAGTATAATTGCCATACTTGTTGGTGTGATGTGGTGTTAACCTCGTGGGTTTCATCCGGCAAGTCATCATATACTTCTGCCGTATCTGTGGTCGGGTTTGCCGCCAAAAGGTCACAAATCGCCTGTCCTTTTATCGACTTCTGCTGCTTGAAGTGCAAATCGTATTGGGACAAGAGAAGGGCCCACTTCGCTAGTCGCCAATTCATAGAGGCCGGTTGCGTCATAAACACCCGTACTGGATTAACGTTGGAGATAACGTAGATCGTCTGTCCCACTAGGTAATGCCGCATCTTTTGCATCGCAAATACCAATGCAAGGCATTCTTTCTCAATCATCGGATATCGAGACTCAGCGCCTACCAAGGTCCGACTGAGGTAATAAACTGCCTGTTCGTGACCGTTATCATCGTCTTGCGCTAGTAAGGCACTTATCGAGTGGTTCATCGCCTTGAGATAAATCAAGAACGGTTTACCAGATTTCGGTGCAACGAGAACAGGAGGGTTCGCCAGATATGTTTTGATATCTTCGAACGCTTTTTGGCAGGCATCATCCCAGATGAATGATACTCCTTTCTTGTTCAGCTTAGAGAACGGTTGGCACTTCCCAGAAAGATTTGAGATGAAACGCCGGATATAAGCTAAACGCCCTTGCAATCCTCTGAGTTCTCTCAGATTCCTCGGGGGCTGCAATTCATGTATCGCCTTCACCTTATCAGGATCGATATGTATACCCTTAGTGGTGACGACGAACCCAAGAAATTTTCCGCTGGACATTCCAAGAAATGATTTAGTGGGGTTCATCTTCAACTGATGACTCCTCATGAGATCGAACATTGTCTTCAAATCCTTGATGTGATCTTCCTTGTTGCGGCTTTTCACAACCAAATCATCAACGTAACATTCGACTGTTTTCCTGAGATGTTCTTGGAAAATCTTAGTCATCGCTCGCTGGTATGTGGCACCGGCATTCTTCAGGCCGAAAGGCATCACCGTATAGCAGAAAACGCCGAGGGGTGTTCTAAACGCCGTATGCTTCTCATCCTCTGGATGCATCTTGATCTGGTTATATCCCGAAAATCCATCCATGAAGGACATCCTCTCAAATCCACATGTATTGTCGATAATGACATCCGTGATCGGGAGAGGGAAATCGTCTTTCGGACATGCTTCATTCAGGTTCCTGAAGTCGATGCAAATCCTGATTTTGCCATTCTTCTTCATGACGGGAACGATGTTGGCTAACCAGTCTGGATGTTGTTCCTCTCGGATAAATCCTGATTCGATCAACTTCTTAACCTCTGCCTCAATGGCTTCCATAATCTGCGGACGAAACCGTCTTTGCTGTTGCTTGACAGGTTTGGCATCCGGCTTGATATCGAGGCGGTGCATTGCGACATTGGGGTCGAGCCCTGGCATGTCTTCATAATTCCATGCGAAGACGTCGATATATTCCCTGATGAGAGCAATCAATTCCTCCTTCTCATCTGGGGGAAGACTGTCGCTGATGAATATAGGCTTTGGGTTAGCTTCATCACCCATGTTAATCTGGACTATTTTATCTTCAGTGGGTGGTTCTCTTTGCTCGAACCTATCGCCATACTGCATATTCAGATGGTGAACCCACGGGTCTTCCCATGTTGGCATTTGATCGTCGTCTTCCATGGTGGATGGATCAGCTGTAGTCATGTTCGCCATTAGGGTTTTGAAAACTTCTCCCAGACTTGTATCGGAGTCCCACTCTGAAGCATCGGGAGAGTATCCCTTCTTGGCTTTGTTAGCAATTTGATCGATAATTTGCCAACCACATTCGTCATCTGATGAAACATAACCTAAGCCTCGCCCATATTTATAATAATCCTCAGGTTTACCTTTTGGTACATATACTGCTTTGGCTGGATTACGAGGACCTCGATCGAAGTATAAACCTTCTCCGAGTGTGAAATCGTAGCCCTGCTTTTCCATGAGCTTGCGCGCTTCTGGACTATACTTGGATAGATGTCGACCAGGTTTGTCATCATCTTCGTCTTCACTTAGGAAATGATCTGGTAACGGAGAGCTTTTTCCTTTACCGTAAATCACTTCTTTAGCACCTCTTACTTTGTTCGGGATGACCATGGTTGTTCCGAAAGAATGCTGGAGGTGTTCCTTCGTTACATAGGATGATCGGATCGGCATATACAACTCAGGATTGTCGTACAGCTCTTTTATCACATCATCAAGAGACAAGGAGTACTCTAAATCATCTTTTATTGCAATATCGGCAAGTTGCCAGTTACAACCTCCATCTGACGATTGTTCATCGTCAAGATTGATTACAAAGGGTACAATGTCATTTAAAACAAAACCGCCATTGTAATCGAATCCGGCTTCAGAATCAGCTTCTTCTCCGCTGTCTGTGCCCTGGGCCGATGGTTCAGTATCGGATTCGTTACCATAAAGGAGAGAATCGGTGAAATAATTCTCATACCCCTTGAATGGTTGCTTATCCGCGACCACCGTCCTAACCTCATTGTCAGTGTCGACATACTTCAAACACTGATGGAGAGTAGAGGGAATTATCACGTTACTATGGATCCAAGGCCGACCCAATAGTAAGTTGTACGAAGTCTCCGCATCGATCACATAACACGTGACTTCTGTCTTCAGATCTCCCATCTGGCACTTCACCCGGATCTTACCCAAGGGTCTTGACCCACTAGTGTTGAATCCATAAATAACAGTGCCTGTGGACGCCAACTTGCTTACTGGGATGCCGAGGAAATGCATCAACCGCGACAGCTCATACTGCCGCGGTAATCTATTCGACCGCGGCAGTCAGAACTGCTGCGGCACTTTGCTCAACCGCGACAGTGAAGACTGCCGCGGCACTTCATGTGGTCGTGATGTTCATCGCCGTCGCAAAACCACATCTGCAGTTCCATCGACACCCAATCCTGGTCCTTCTACTGTAACAGCGTCTACTTCATCACGCCACCAAATAACCGTAAAGTTTGGGTTCCGAAGGCGCCGCAAACATCCGTTTCGGGCCCGTTTAATGTATCACCAGTGAAACCATGGGTTAGTCCAGATTTATCAAAGTTCAAGATCACGATGGCGGATCGCCTCGGTCCTTCGGCTGACGATCGAGGCAAAGCCCCAGTCAAAGAAGATCCAAGCCCAGCAAATAAACCCATAGTGGTTTCATATACAGGGGGTCGTAAACACCCTCCTGTTAGAATTGCACCAGTCCAGAACGAGAGAATACCAGTTCATCGACGACCAGTCGTCCTGTGCATGTTAACAAAGTTCAAAGGCAAAAGATAGGTTGCTCAAATCACAATAATGATGAGCTATACTATCAGAAAAACAACTCAAGAAAGAGGATTGTCCGAGAAAATGAGTCTCATTGCGCATGCGAGAGACTCATTAAGGCAGTACTGACAGAATGCGGATGCTCTAAGAATAATTCAACAAGAGTCTCCGTATTTCAAAGATTGTCCAATGAAGCGTCAAGACCCAAGCAAGACGTTTCAACAAAAAGAAACCTGTAATCCGACGAGATGAGTTCCCTGAGGTCACTATCAATATGACCAATAAAGGAAAGCAAAAGTCAGTTAACTACGACCCTGATTTCTCTCCGGGAGGGAGAGTTGAGCGGGGTCTTTCTCAAAGGATGTCGCGATTGCAACGAAGAGCCAACCAACGTCGAGACTACAAAAGGATGCACGAAGGATTATCTTCAGATGAAGAACTATCAGACACTTGTTCTGCTGTAGCTTCAGACAGTACCGCATCCAGCGTAGGGCGAGTCAGAGAATCATTCGCAATCACGCCGGATCAACTGGCTCATATACTGCAAGAAGCGTTGGCTAAACAATGCGAAGAAATTAGAGCTGAGTTCAAGACCGAGATGGAGTTGACCATGCAGCAGATGCGAGATTTGCAAGTTCAGCAACACCAACCGGAATCAAGCCAGAAAGCGGAGTCCAGCCGACGTAACGAAGAAGATGAGACTATCTTCGACGATCCTCCTCCAGATGAAGACAACTATGGAAGCGGTCCAACCAAATCATCCTCTCAACCTCCACAGATCTACTTGAAGAAGAGTGAGGAAGAGGACAAGAAGATGCATGATCTTGAAAACAAAGTGAATGCTTTGATGACTGCCCAAGAAGTGAAGAAAACGGGCATTCCATACCCATACCCGAGGGAGTGGGACCTAATTCCTTATCCCCAGAAATTTAATTTGATTAACTTTACTCCTTTTGATGGCAGGGGTTCACCAACTCAGCACTTGATCTATTTTAAGTCGCATCTCGGCGCAATATCCGGGAACGAAGCCCTAATGGTCCGGTCATTCGTAGGAACCCTTCGCGGGCCTGCCTTTGATTGGTACCGACGCCTTAAGCCCAGGAATATCACTAGCTAGAAGGATATGGAAGAACTATTCCTCACTAGTTTCTTCGACGACGACACAGAGGTTTCAATTGGCACGTTGTTGGATGAGAAGCAGAAGGATGGGGAATCGGTCGATGTCTTTGTCAAACGATTCCGGGACAAAGCGGTGAATTGCAGAGATCCACTCACAGAGGAATTTATTCTACAAACATGTCATAAAAACTTGTCATTGGATGTATTAGAGGTAATGGGGGTTGTTCCCTCTAAAACTTGGAAATAATTGAAGGTGAGAGGTGAGCAAGCTGAACGCTTTCTCAAGAGGAAGAATTTAGAGAGAGGTCTGCCACCAGCTAATAATCAAAAGCAAAACTTTAACCCTCAAGGCAGAGGAAGGGGGTCCGTAGCCGCTGTGGACGCACATCAAACGTCACAACAGCCGCCGCAACAACAACCCCAGCAATCGTCTTTCCAACTGGCGCCAAACCAGAATCAACAACCTCCGAGGCAACCCAAGACTTTGGAGCCCAGATTCCCTAAGGAATACTCTTTCAAAGATGATGAAGTTCCGGTCATCTTCAAATACCTATTAGAGAATAACAAGATCAAGCTTCCACCGGTCACAAACCAAGAAGAAGCAACGAAGACCAATGACCTGAAGTATTGTGCCTATCACAGGAGGGTCCACCATCCTACTAAGACGTGTTATGTCTTAAAGGACAAAATACAAACCTTAATTGATGTTGGTATTGTGACACAGAAGCCGAAAGAGAAGAAAGTAGGTGCAAATGTGGTGTCTATTAGCTTCGGATCAGTTCCTTTATCCTGGTTTCAAACCGAATCAGTATCAAAGGTCAAGATGCAAACCATCAACGATGATCCTCATGGACAGCGCCAAAAGGGGCTTGTATCTCACACAACCCCCAACGGCGAAATCCTTTGGGTTCAACCGGATTTGCTTGAAGATGAGCAATGGACAACATCCACGTCGAAGAAGAAAGTGAAAGACAAAGGAAAAGAGAAGACTTGTTATGGAGCCTCGGCAATTCCTGAGAGAAATGATGAAGAGATTCCAACTTTACTGCTTTCGGAAGGAGAGCAGGAAGTTTTCGCTACCAGGAGTGGAAACGAATACCGCTTTAACTACCCAAGTGCATCCGAGCAGTTAGCTGAGCAGGGGGTGGTAAAAGCAGTGCCTACCAAGACTTTGACAGAGCTGGGGGTGGTTACAAGTCCACCCGTAGCAACTGAAAAGCCTCAAAAGGTTGATAAACAAAAAGGGAAGGAACCTCAACACAAAGAGGTTCAAGTTCCGAAGCAGTCTCGTTTCAGTCGACCTATTGGACGAGACAAACCGGAAAGTTCGAACACTTCATACCACTTCGATGTTATGACCCAATTGGCTAACATTCCAGTGAAAGTAACTCTACACCGATGGTCCGAATCTGAATATGGTCATCAAGACTGATTCACCCATCGATAACACTGGGGGTGGTACGACTACATCCTTCAATGATACTGGGGGTGGCCCAATTCCTTCTTCTCGACATCGCTCAAAAAGATATGAAGATGAAAATGAAAAGCAGAAGGAAGTCGAGTCTGTCACCACCTTAATTAGACGCTGTCCCAAAAGAAAAACAGTTGAGGAAAGTCAACTAGAGTTCATACCCAGATTTACTGTTGATCAAACATTACGACGACAACCACGGGAACGGTCGCCACAACAGTCGCGTCAGATACAACGATACTCCTTCAAAGACGATGATGTTCCAGTCATCCTCAAATACCTTCTAGAAAATAACAAAATCAAGCTCCCACCTATAAAAAATCAAGAGGAAGCTAGCGGGATTGCTGACCCGAAATATTGTGAGTACCACAGGAGGATTCTTTATCCCACTGAGAATTGCTATACCCTCAAAAATACAATACAAGCCTTGGTTGAAGCCAGTGTCTCAATAGTAAAACAAACTGAATGAGAACAACCACAACACTCCGAAAAGTATAAGAGTATAAACTGCTTCTTCTAAAACTCCAACGGGTATAGGAGTATGAACCGTTTCCCTTGTATATATCGGGAAGTTCCTAGAAGAATACTGTATGCGGTATTCTTAGGGATAACCCGATCACTGTAAAAGTGATAAATAAGACATCTACATTTAAACCCTAAATGTTAGAATGTTTTCTTTTACCAAATTCACTAACTCTCATAAGTTACTTTGTTGAGATGAGATTCAATTCTGTAAACAGTTAATCTTTCCTCACAAAACTCCTCACTGATCAAATTGATCGACGAAGGGTACACCAAAATCCGTCATGGATTAAAATCATTTAAATTCCCACATTTCATTTGGTCAAACCTTACTCAATTAGGACCAAAGCCAAAATCCCCTCTCGATTCCTTCAATGAGCGAGAGGCCCACAAATCGAGCGATCAAGCTTTTCTATAATTTGGATCGTCTCAAAACTCTCACTTGGTCAAACCTTACTCAGTTAGGACCACAACCAAAATCTCCTTTCGATTCATTTTACGAACGAAAGGTCCACTTTTGAATTGAGTAATCAAACCTTATGACAATTATGATTATTCAAACCAATCCAGATTCTCTAAGTGGAGATCCCATTACGAGTTTCTTTACTCCAGGAGATAGAATATAAAATTCTCCCTCTCCAATTCTGGGTTTATCTCTACCAACAAACAAGAGACCAGGAGATAGAATATAAAATTCTCCCTCTCCAATTCCGGGTTTATCTCTACCAACAAACAAGAGACCAGGAGATAGAATATAAAATTCTCCCTGTCCAATTCCGGGTTTATCTCTACCAACAAACAAGAGACCAGGAGATAGAATATAAAATTCTCCCTTTCCGATTCTGGGTTTATCTCTACCAACAAACAAGAGACCAGGAGATAGAATATAAAATTCTTCCTCCCTAATTCCGGGTTTATCTCTACCAACAAACAAGAGATTGAGAAATGGAATAGGCAATTCTTTTTCTCACCAATTCTGTGTTCATTTTCCTGTGTAGGAAGTATAACCTACTCTCATTCCAAAATCCATGTCGTTCACACATGGGGGAAGTTATCTCTATCCCTTATTAGAGATAAGCCTACATCTAACACATGTAGCCTACATATTCAATATGATAGTTCAAAGTCTAAAAGAGTTTAATTCTTTTAGCGCAACGTTATATGGGAAACGGATTTAGATAATTCACATACTAGCCCGACTCAAACGGTAGTCGGTAAAGGCATATAAAATCCGTTGATGGCTGAGGATTTGCCAAAAATCCTATGAGTATTATGGTTATTTATTCTAAACAAGAATGAGTAATCATAATAAAATCTTAATAAGCAAAAGAGTTCACTATATTAACCAAAAGAGTTCAAAAAAAAAAACAACATAAAAAAAGAAATGTATGTTTTCAAAATTACAATAATTTGTAATGGCGGACTTCATCTTCTAATTTGGAAAGCTTTGTCGCATAAGCCAGTTCGAGCTCAGGTATCAGATTGGCTTTAAATTTCCTTTCATCGATGCTTTGAATTCTGGCAACCTCTTGTTCTTTGTCAGCAAAAATCTTGTCCTGGAGATTCAGTTGCCAGAGTGTAATCACCTCAGCTTGAGTTACCTCCGCTAGATCAGACTCCAAAAATTCACAAGCATCCTTAGCTTCAGCAAGTTGCTTTTCTAATTGGGTTATCTCTGCCCGACGCGACTCCAAGTCACAATACAGGTCTACCTTGATTTGTGCCTTCTTGGCATCGCTCACCTGGAGTTGATTGATGCGAGTTTTCAGTACTTGAAGTTCAGATTCAACGGATTTCTGAGAATCACGCCATGCTTGTAGCCTCAGGTCCATTTGAGAAGCGATGTAAGAAGATGCGCCATTAGCTCGAAAGTTCTGCAACTGTTCAATGTGTTGTTTAAGATCGTCCAAATAAGCTTCAATGGAATTAGATAATTCAGCACACCCCTGTTCTCTAATCCCTGACACATGGCGATCGAGAGACTTCCTGAAAAGTTCAAAGGGTGAACCTTTAAGGAGAATCCGATCAACCATGACGTTTAAGAAAAAAACGAAGCTTTGGACGTCAGCACAAAGGACAACTTTGTCCTGATCTTCATCCGCCAATAAAGTTTGAATACGCTCGGACAAGGATGAATAAAGAGCTGCAAGGAGAATAAATGGAGTAAGTACAAAAAATACATACGCTCGCTGGAGGGCTTCACAACCGGGTTACCTTGGCTTGTTGAGGTCATAGCAGGTTCTATAACAACAGGGATTTGTTCAGAAATAGCGTTCGTCGGTTGATTCGCTACACCAGACGATTGTTCATCTGAAATCCCCGATGGCTTTGGATTCAAATCGACGAGATCTTGAGGAACAAGTTCTATGAACGAGGAAAGGATGAATGAACACTCTCCAAGTATGGATCTAATTACAGGATATATAAAAAAAAACTTACCAAGTTGAGCCAAAGTAGCAGGAGGTTGCTCTTCCACTGTAGTCTTCGGCCCTCCTACTTCATGATCCACTGGAGTCGGAACGGAAGGCACAACAGGTTCAGCTTCAACAATAGCAGAAGTTGGGGGAGCAGTGACTGGCGGTTCAACTTCAGCTGGGGGACTTGCCAAAAGTAAGAAACCCAAGCCTCCAGGTTGATCGCATTCACCAATGACGGTAGACGCATCAACTTCATTCGTTGGTCCTACGTCTAAAATTCTTATTTCAGTCATCCAAAAGCAATAAGAGATGAAAGTATAGTTGAAAACATGAGTCTGAAAGGACATACCTTTTGATGAACCTACTTCAGTTGAATCAACTCGAGTAGTTGGTCTTGCAGTAGCAGGTGGAACCGGAGCTGACAGTATATCGGAGATCTCCTGGTGTACATCTTCGGAAATATCAAGATCAAAATCACGTTCATCGAAATCTCCGATACCCATATCATGGGTAAGTTCTGTGTCTCCCGGTTCATTGACAGGGATGTTTATTAAGCAGAAGAATCCATCAATGCATATGCAAGAAGTACGAAAGAATCAAAGCAAACAAAATAAGGTTACCTTCAATAGCGGTTGAGGGATAAGCAGCGCTACTACCCGCACTCACCTTCTTTAGTTTAACTAAAAGAAGATAAAGCGCATAAGTTAGTAGGAGAGGAACACGTTCCGATTCACTTATCTCCCGGAAATGCCCCCCAAATGAGAAAACATCTGTACCTGTGTCAGCGGTTAGCGAGGTCGATGTAGTGGCCGGAGGGACAGTGTCCATATTGAGGGGTTCTTCACTCATCACTCTTTGTACCTGTTGAGTGAAGCTGGATTCATCAACATCCATTAAACCCGGAGAAGAAGGCTCGGGAATGATTTCTCCTTCCTCTTCTAGCTCAACTGCAATAGCAAAAGAATAAATAAGATGCTATATTCAAAGATAAGATAATGAAAAGGAGATAAAATGAGATTTTACCCCCTTTATCAACTGGAAGATCCTGAGTAAATCTCTCTTCAAGTAATGGGGAAAGTTGACGTTGGTGATGAGCTGTCTTCTTAATCCTCTTTGAAGCACGAGAATCACGAGGAACCTCAGAGCTCTTATGGCGAAACTTGGTGCGTAGTTCGGTTCCTTGAGCTGGCTGAGGTTGAACCTCAGGAGGAGCAGTAGGCCGAGATCTTTTCCTGCTAAGAAGCGGGACAACGTCTTCTTCCTCTTCTTCCGCCTCTTCCTTCCGCACGGGCCATTGAACAGTCATCTTGTTGGAAGTCGACAAAGGAATGTTCTTTTCCTTCATCTGTATACCTTTTGAAGGAATACCCGGTGACGAGGGTGAAGAAGCCCGACGAGTTCTGTAGGCCACAGGAGAAGGAGGAATATTAATCTCCGTCTCATCTTCCTCACTGGATGTCTCAAAGTCATCACTCTCTTCGAAATCAGCTGCCTGTTTTCCTTTGCGGGAAGATGTAGCAGGTTCCTTTCCTTTTCTAGATACAATTCTCCGAACCACAGCCTCGGATTCCAGTTCGAAAATCATCTTCTTCGCAAGAGGAGTGTTGACGGCCAAAATCCACCGACAGTAGAGGAAAGTTAAGTGAAGATCAGGCTCAGCGACAGGCAAACTAAACTGAGCTTCGGTACAGCCAGCAACATTCCAGAACCAAGCTCGTACTCCATCAATGACACTCCCGTAGATTATCAACCATTTGTTGGGATTCCCGACATACAGCTGACCGTAGCCGAATTGTCGCACAAAACGGCAAGGAAAATAAGGCTCGATCCTTCAAAGGTTCTTCGATCGGAAAACATTATAACCTGGTCGAATGTTCATGAGCCAATGGAAGCTACCTATATCCAGAGAAGTCCTATTGGCCCTAGGCATTTCTTCATCAATGAGCGTATCATTATACGCGCTAGAAAATCGAGGGAAACACTTGTAAAATTCCCAGCATTTAGCATTTTTAAATTGCCTTACCCTGTCAGGCCATTGTCTAGAAGGATACAACCACTTACATCCCTCCAAGAGCTGCAGCAACGGAATTTCTGGATCAGACACGTCAGGTGCTGACATCATGTCCGTTCGGTGGAGGACCAGCCACGCCATTAAATATGTGTACGGCAGTTCAACGCTCGACAGGGGAATCTTAGTTGAAGGCTCAGCACCCGTTTTCGTAAAAGTGGTGGCCAGGATACGCAAACCGCTATGGAGGTCAGCCATCATAGCGGAAAGCAAAGATAACCTAAATCCGACGGCTAGTTGCACGGCGGGAAGAAGAACCTCAGTAGGAAGCGCCTCGGAAGATTGATGCAGCACTACACATTTCTTTAGCCATATGGCCAGATAACCAGAAAGAAGGGTCGTAGGCTTCATCCTCTTGGTGGATTGCCATAAGAAAGTGTTGAATTTTGTGCCCCTGAGAAAACCACCTTCAGACGACTCAGTTCTATAAGACTGGGCGTTAATCTTCATAATCAGCCCATTAACGTCAGCAGGGGTCAGAATCGGTGATTCACAGACAGCTTCACCGGTCGGGATCTCGAGGTTCTGAAACAAGTAGTCAGCAAACTGTTTTAAACTGACTCGAGCCGCCTTCTTACTCTTCACTTCGATCTTAGCTATCGCTGTCTGATAATGACAAGTTAACTCCCAGAGAATGTCATAAGCAGGAGAGCCAGCCTTCTTCATTTTCATAAGCTGACGGTTGTTTGGAAAATATTCTTGATAGGGAGTATTTCCCAATGGCAACCCGGATACTTTCATCATTTCGTGGAGCGGAAGCCCTAACTCCCCATACTTGGTAAGAAATGTGTTGGTCTCCGGAATATAAGACTCGAACAAGGCAAGAAAATGATCTACACTTACTGGGAGACCATGCATGCTGGCTCGGATTGGAGCATATAATCCCAAATTCCTTAACTCCTGATCCCAGCGATTGAGCACGTATTTGGTCATTCTAGCACACCATTTGTCGGGAAGAGAATGGACCCATCCATAACATCTGAATTTTGGGATAGGGAACTCTCGACCAACCCGAGCGAGCCTATTCTTTACTGTATTAGCCCTTATCATCAGTTCGTTCTGGGGCCCACTATCTGGTCCAAATATACCCGGGTGAAGACCACGAATGGTATGTCTACCGATTGAGCCAGGAGCGCTGACATCTTTACCAATAAACCCACAATGAATGTGTTCATGATCTTCCGTCAAGTGCCATGACATTTTCCTCGAAACGGCCAAGTTCCTTAATTGCAGAATTGAATATTGTCGAGGGAATGGGGGAAGGAATAGAAAGGCACCTTCATGTTCATTCAACCAAATTTCGGGGCCGCGGCAAAGATTGTCTGGATCTTCAATCGAATCCCCGAATAAATAATCAGGCTTCTTCAATGGCTCGGTAGAATTTCGGGTTGGGGTTAAGGGTGAATCAGTCAGCAGAGCGCGCAGAGTGCGACGACCTCCCTCACGAATCAACTCCGGAACACTATTATCATGATCTTCTTTAAATTGGCGAGCCTCTCTAACCAGAAAGTCGCCGCTGAAGGAAGCACGAGCTGCCGCGGTAACTGAACAACGGCCTTCTATGTTGAAAAGCCACTAATTCGATGAAAATTCGAATTTTGGCCATGGTACACATCCTGATTAAACAAGATATGTATTTTGTAGCGTCAATCCCCTCGAAGGAGGATGTCAGCTCTTCCCGGATGCCCCTCGAAGGGGGCAAACGAGGTTATACAAGCAGAAAACAGTGATTTTGAACAGAGGAGGGGTTAAAAAATCACCTCTGAATGAAGGGACAGTAGCCTCCGCCTCCTCCGATGCCTGGGCTACAGATTTGCCCTTGGGAACACGAGCTTTCTTCGGAGACATGGTAGAAACAGTCTGAAAATAAGAAAAATTAGGGTTTTTTTCCTTTTTCGTGAAATCCCAAACAAAAAAATGAAATCGGACCCTAAAGCACGAGATGTAGGGGCGGTTTTTACCTGGGGTTGGAGGAAATCAAGTTTGATCAAAGGAAGAGATCAAAATCAAGGAGAATTCAAAACCCTAGATCCGTTCGAATAGAAAATAGCCCAAAGATGAAGAGGTGGAAAGGGGAAAAGCCAGAAAAATCCTTTTATAGGGTTTTGGAGAAGGTTTCGAACTCAAAGAGGCGGGGAAGAATGACCCGAGACAGCCCAAACCAGTCTTATAAACCCGACTGGCTGAAGCGCTGCGCGGCACTCGATACTGTCGCGCTCGAGCGCGGCAGTCTATGCTGCCGCGCTTAAGCGCGACAGTATAAGCTGCCGCGACAGTTAACACACTGTGGTCCACTCTGACATGCAGAAGCACTGTGCATACACGATAATTCTTTGGCGTTTGAACAGATACATCTCCTGCTGTATTTGGAATACACTCCGATGAGTATATGAGTATAAACTGCATCTCCTTGAACCTCCCAACGGGTATATGAGGTTAAACTATTTCCCAAACACTCTGATATAGTATATGAGTATAAACTATTTCTCACTGTGCATACACGATAATTCTTTGGCGTTTGAACAGATACATCTCCTGCTGTATTTGGAATACACTCCGATGAGTATATGAGTATAAACTGCATCTCCTTGAACCTCCCAACGGGTATATGAGGTTAAACTATTTCCCAAACACTCTGATGAGTATATGAGTATAAACTGCATCTCCTTGAACCTCCCAACGGGTATATGAGGTTAAACTGTTTTCCAAACACTCCAATATAGTATATGAGTATAAACTATTTCTCAAATTCTTCGACAGCAGTTTTAATTCGAGACTTCGACAACGGCCACGCGATAAACGCAGCACCGGAGGAATCTTAGCTATTCTACAAAGCACTGAATAAGCTAAAAGATAAAGAAGTCAAGAATTGAAGCCATTCACAGATCATTCTACGCAATTTCCTCAACAAAGAACTGGAGAAATTGCAGGGAAAGCCTATCATATCCAAAGTGTCCCAGACTCCTCTCTAAAAGAAATGATGAGTCTGAGATACTTTGGAGGGGGTATCTGTAGGCGTTAAAAAAATGTTTACAGACATACAAGTACCACTCGAAACAACATGGAGGAACAATATACACATCGTCAGG
>NC_033798.1:48042547-48045522 GCF_001876935.1 Asparagus officinalis
CAACGTCTTCTTCCTCTTCTTCCGCCTCTTCCTCCCGCGCGGGCCATTGAACAGTCATCTTGTTGGAAGTCGACAAAGGAATGTTCTTTTCCTTCATCTGTATACCTTTTGAAGGAATACCCGGTGACGAGGGTGAAGAAGCCCGACGAGTTCTGTAGGCCACAGGAGAAGGAGGAATATTAATCTCCGTCTCATCTTCCTCACTGGATGTCTCGAAGTCGTCACTCTCTTCGGAATCAGCTGCCTGTTTTCCTTTGCGGGAAGATGTAGCAGGTTCCTTTCCTTTTCTAGATACAATTCTCCGAACCACAGCCTCGGATTCCAATTCGGAAATCTTCTTCTTCGCAAGAGGAGTGTTGGCGGCCAAAATCCACCGACAGTAGAGGAAAGTTAAGTGAAGATCAGGCTCAGCGACAGGCAAACTAAACTGAGCTTCGGTACAGCCAGCAACATTCCAGAACCAAGCTCGTACTCCATCAATGAGACTCCCGCAGGTTATCAACCATTTGTTGGGATTCCCGACATACAGCTGACTGTAGCCGAATTGTCGCGCAAAACGGCAAGGAAAATAAGGCTCGATCCTGCAAAGGTTCTTCGATCGGAAAACATTATAACCTGGTCGAATGTTCATGAGCCAATGGAAGCTACCTATGTCCAGAGAAGTCCTATTGGCCCTAGGCATTTCTTCATCAATGAGCGTATCATTATACGCGCCAGAAAATCGAGGAAAACGCTTGTAAAATTCCCAGCATTTAGCATTTTTAAATTGCCTTACCCTGTCAGGCCATTGTCTGGAAGGATACAACCACTTACATCCCTCTAAGAGCTGCAGCAACGGAATTTCTGGATCAGACACGTCAGGTGCTGACATCATGTCCGTTCGGTGAAGGACCAGCCACGCTATTAAATATGTGTACGGCAGTTCAACGCTCGACAGGGGAATCTTAGTCGAAGGCTCAGCACCCGTTTTTGTAAAAGTGGTGGCCAGGATATGCAAACCGCTATGGAGGTTAGCCATCATAGCGGAAAAGCAAAGATAACCTACCTCCGACGGCTAGTTGCACGGCGGGAAGGAGAACCTCAATAGGAAGCGCCTCGGAAGATTGATGCGGCACTACACATTTCTTTAGCCATATAGCTAGATAACCAGAAAGAAGAGTCACAGGCTTCATTCTCTTGGTGGATTGCCATAAGAAAGTGTTGAATTTTGTGCCCCTGAGAAAACCACCTTCAGACGACTCAGTTCTATAAGACTGGGCGTTAATCTTCGTAATCAGCCCATTAACGTCAGCAGGGGTCAGAATCGGTGATTCACAGACAGCTTCACCGGTCGGGCTCTCGAGGTTCTGAAACAAGTAGTCGGCGAACTGTTTTAAACTGACTCGAGCCGCCTTCTTACTCTTCACTTCGATCTTGGCTATCGCTGTCTGATAATGACAAGTTAACTCCCAGAGAATGTCATAAGCAGGAGAGCCAGCCTTCTTCATTTTCATAAGCTGACGGTTGTTTGGAAAATATTCTTGATAGGGAGTATTTCCCAATGGCAACCCGGATACTTTCATCATTTCGTGGAGCGGAAGCCCTAACTCCCCATACTTGGTAAGAAATGTGTTGGTCTCCGGAATATAAGACTCAAACAAGGCAAGAAAATGATCTACACTTACTGGGAGACCATGCATGCTGGCTCGGATTGGAGCATATAATCCCAAATTCCTTAACTCCTGATCCCAGCGATTGAGCACGTATTTGGTCATTCTAGCCCACCATTTGTCGGGAAGAGAATGAACCCATCCATAACATCTGAATTTTGGGATAGGGAACTCTCGACCAACCCGAGCGAGCCTATTCTTTACTGTATTAGCCCTTATCATCAGTTCGTTTTGGGCCCACTATCTGGTCCAAATATACCCGGGTGAAGACCACGAATGGTATGTCTACCGATTGAGCCAGGAGCGCTGACATCTTTACCAATAAACCCACAATGAATGTGTTCATGATCTTCCGTCAAGTGCCATGACATTTTCCTCGAAACGGCCAAGTTCCTTAATTGCAGAATTGAATATTGTCGAGGGAATGGGGGAAGGAATAGAAAGGCACCTTCATGTTCATTCAACCAAATTTCGGGGCCGCGGCAAAGATTGTCTGGATCTTCAATCGAATCCCCGAATAAATAATCAGGCTTCTTCAATGGCTCGGTAGAATTTCGGGTTGGGGTTAAGGGTGAATCAGTCAGTAGAGCGCGCAGAGTGCGATGACCTCCCTCACGAATCAACTCTGGAACGCTATTATCATGATCTTCTTTAAATTGGCGAGCCTCTCTAACCAGAAAGTCGCCGCTGAAGGAGGCATGGAGAGTACCACTCTGACCTGGGTCTTTTCTATCAGAAAAGACCACAGAGGGAAAAGGAACTGCAAAGAAGATTTGAAAAATAGTTGAATGGAGAGGCTAAACATAGCAAAACCCCATACTTAGCAGCCGCGGCAATAGTTGCTACCGTGTATTACCGCGACAGCATACACTGCCACGCTCAGGCGCGATAGCACGAGCTGCCGCGGTAACTGAACAACGGCCTTCTATGTTGAAAAGCCACTAATTCGATGAAAATTCGAATTTTGGCCATGGTACACATCCTGATTAAACAAGATATGTATTTTGTAGCGTCAATCCCCTCGAAGGAGGATGTCAGCTCTTCCCGGATGCCCCTCGAAGGGGGCAAACGAGGTTATACAAGCAGAAAACAGTGATTTTGAACAGAGGAGGGGTTAAAAAATCACCTCCGAATGAAGGGACAGCAGCCTCCGCCTCCTCCGATGCCTGGGCTACAGATTTGCCCTTGGGAACACGAGCTTTCTTCGGAGACATGGTAGAAACAGTCTGAAAATAAGAAAAATTAGGGTTTTTTTCCTTTTTCGTGAAATCCCAAACAAAAAAATGAAATCGGACCCTAAAGCACGAGATGTAGGGGCGGTTTTTA
>NC_033798.1:48046522-48074564 GCF_001876935.1 Asparagus officinalis
ATGCGCCGCGAGATTGCAGTGCTGAGCTGACGGCTCTGGTCCTTCAGGAAATGGCTTGATTCGAGTTAAAAAAGCTTCAGAGTCACTCAAGGCCTCCTGTAATGCTTTCCTTGTATCCTTGGAAAGACGCAATAGCTCGTATAGGGTTATCCTAGCCGGGATATTGGCCAATTGCGCCATGATGTCAAAATGGGGTGGAGAGCCCGCATTTCCCGGTTTGTCTCTCCCAATCGGGTGATTAAATCGAGACTGCCTCGGGTTTTGGGCTTCCTGACGTAAAGGCTCTTTCCCCTTCTCTTTCTGCTGGACTTTCTCCGTAGCTATAGGTGTTGGGGGAATTGCTGCAATTCCCAGTTCTGCCAATGTCTTGGAAGGAGCGGTTTTGGTACCTAATTGCTCGGAAGCATCCGGGTACTTGTAGTGATACTCATTCCCACTTCGGGTTGCAAAGGCCTCCTGTTCATCTTCAGAAAGTGGGAAGGCGGGAATTTCTTCGTCATCTTCTCCTGGAATAACAGAAGCTCCATAACAAGACTTACCTTTTCCTTTTGACTTTTTCTTGGAAGAGGTTCCAGTCCATTGTTCATCTCCAATCAAATCTGGATGAACCCAAAGAATCTCACCATTCGGGGTTGAATGTGGCACAAGTCCTTTCTAGCGCTATTTGTGAGGATCGTCATTCACCGTCTTTACTGCTGCATTTATTACTGGCTCATGTTGGAACCAGTTCAAGGGAACAGATCCGAAGCTAATGGATACTGCATTCGCACCCACTTTCTTCTCCTTGGATTGCTTCATAGTGATGACCCCGACATCGATCAGAGCTTGGATCTTGTCCTTAAGAGCATAGCATGCCTTGGTAAGATGGTGCACCACTCTATGAAATGCGCAGTATTTTGGATCATTGATTCTCTTGGCATCTTCCTGATCCTGAACTGGAGGCAATTTGATCTTGTTATTTTCAATGAGGTACTTGAAGATACCGGGAACTTCATCCTCTTTGAACGAATAAACTTTCGGGAACTTCGGCTCCGAGGCTTTTGGCTGCTGGGTCTGCTGTTGCCACCTTGATTGTTGAGGCGCCTTTTGCTGTTGCTGTTGCGGCTGCGCTTGCACCTCGAACGTTTGATTCGCGTTCACGGCATTTGCATGTGCTTTTCCTTTTCCCTTAGGGACGAAGTTTGGTTGCGGAGCATTATTAGCTATTTGACCCCTTTCCGCCTTCTTCCTTTTAAGGAATCGTTCGGCTCGTTCTCCTCGCACCTTCAGATCTTTCCAGGTCTTAGGCGGTGCCATTCCCATGGCTTCCAGGATGTCCAATGAGAGATTGTTATGACAGGTCTCGAGGATGAAATCTTCGCTGACCGGATCCCTACAATTCATTGCTTTATTTCGAAACCTCTTCACAAAGTTTTTGACTGTCTCACCATTCTTCTGCTTCTCATCAAACAGAGTGCCGATTCAGACCTCAGTGTCGTCGTCGAAGAAGTTCGTCAGAAACATATCCTCCATGTCGTCCCAACTGCTGATACTCCCCGGCTTGAGGCGACGATACCAATCGAAGGCCGCTCCGCGAAGAGTGCCAACGAATGACCGTACCATCAAGGGTTCATTGCCGGAGATTATTCCTAAGTGAGACTTAAAATATATTAAGTGTTGGGTAGGGGAACCCTTTCCATCAAACGGCGTAAAGTTGATTAAATTGAACTTTGCCGGATATGGAATTGATTCCCACTCCCTTGGGTATGGACATGGTATGCCGGACCTTTTCACTTCTTGAGCATTCATCAACGCGTTGATTTTGCTCTCCAAGTCCTTCATCTTCTTGTCTTCACTCGTACCTGTCTTCGAGTGGCTTTGGGGAGAGGTAACGTGGTCCTCTTTTGCATTATCATCCACGGGACCGCTTCCATTGTCGTTGTTGACAGGAGGGATATTCAGGTTGACATTATTCTCTTCCCGTTCATTCTCATCTTGATTCCAGCATTCCGACAATACCGCCTTGATTATGGTGGCACACGGGCAGTGAGACTCCGTGTCTTGAACGCCTCTCTTTCGAGACTTGATCGCACCCCCAGCTCTATAGTACAACTCATCAGTTTGATAACTGGAGCAACCCATAGAGTGTTGGCACGATTTCCCAGGTATAACACAATCATCATCAGACGAATATGTTTCCCTCTGGGGATATGATGCTTTATTAGCGTTTTCAAGAGTCACTCGTCCAAATTTACGCTTTTGCGAGCGTAGAAACTTAACGGGCTCTTGAACTTCGACACGCAACCCAATGCGGTCGGCAATAGGGGTTTTCCCTTTGTTATCTTTCTTGGGGGGGTTAGCACGACCCCCAGTCAGGTTTATCATTTGGGGACCTTTCAACGGACCCAATCGCTCCTTGACAGGTGCTTTACCTCGGTTCCCGGGTAAAGGACCGAGGCGACCTTTCAAAGGAACCCTGGACCTTGAAGGATCCGTGTTCTTACCTGACTCCGCCGGAGGTGCGGGGGCAAGGGGAACGAGATCTGGATTCGATGAAGGTTGGACAACAACATCGTCCGCTCTTGTTTTAGGCGCCGGCTTTGCCTTTAGCACCCATACCTGCTTGAGTTTTGACGGATTCTTGACCGTCTCTTCTTTCTGCATCTCCTCTGCTTTCTGCAGAAGGGCTCGGGCATGCGCAAGCAATGCGCGGCGCTTCTTGATTCGCTCTTCGAGGGTTGAGCGAGTCCTCGTGACACGAACCCAATCGTTCGTTTCTGCCTTATGACGGATTCTTGACCGTCTCTTCTTTCTGCATCTCCTCCGCTTTCTGCAGGAGAGCTCGGGCATGCGCAAGCAACGCGCGGCGTTTCTTGATTCGCTCTTCGAGGGTTGAGCGAGTCCTCGTGACACGAACCCATTCGTTCGTTTCTGCCTTGGAGGAGGAGTTGGTTACGTACCGTTGTTGCTCTTGGCGCTGTCTGGATTTGAGAGATCTTCAGTAGCGGATCCCGTCCATCGATTCTGCGGCCTTGGCCAGTTGTCGTGCAAGGCGTTGGCGTCGTCTTTGGCGCGTCCTCTTTGACACAGCTGGGGCACCTCCAGTAGCCATCTCCTTGGTGGAGGAGAAGTCCAGATCTGCGGTCTCGGCCACGTTGGACGACGAGGGGACGTCGCGTGGTGCGAGCGCAGCGGCGGCAATGGGATCTTGGATCAACTTCTGCTGATCGAACTCATATTCAATCTCTTCATTCACCCGGATCTTGAATGCCGGTTGCGTCACGACGGCCTCGGCAGCGAGGCCGTTGGCTCCCACTGTGGTCGCCAGTTTGTTTTCGTCGAAAGTTGCATTCATCATTGATTTCATTAAACTTCAATCGTTACAAATGAATTCAAATAACAAAGAAATAAAAATTACAACTTTCTTGAAAATAAACACAAGATCCGTTCGTCGTCTCTTGCTTGCGTGGGTCTTTAGCCTGTGACGGGGACGTCGATATCCGTGGACTACCTGGCCGCCAGCTTGTTTGCGTCGAAAATTGTTGTATTCATTGCTGTATTCATTACAACTTTAGTCGTTATAATGAAATCAAAAAAAAAGATTGTCTTTTTATAAGACTTTTACACAATGAAAACAAAAGTTACAACTCTCGTCAAAACAAACGCAGAGATCGTTTATCGGTCTTCTGCTTCTAAGGAACGGGCACGGGTGATGAAGAATCTGATGAAGACCTCTCCTCTGTTGAAGCGCTCGACCACTCTTCACTGTAGCAGGGCTTCGCCAACTTCTCCAAAAATCCAGATCTTCAAAAAGTGAGGCCTAAGGGCACTATTTATAGGCATGAGGGCACCTAGGGCCTTGAGACACCCCTGGGGTGTCTATTAAAAGCCTAGACACCCCTGGGGTGTCTCGGCTTGGAAAAGGGCAAGGGTGATGAAGAATCTGATGAAGACCTCTCTCCTCCTCGGTTGAAGCGCTCGACCACTCTTCACTGCAGCAGGGCTTCGCCAACTTCTCCAAAAATCCATATCTTTAAAAAGTGAGGCCTAAGGGCACTATTTATAGGCATGAGGGAGCACCTAGGGTGCCTAGACACCCCTGGGGTGTCTAGGCTTTCCCGAGACACCCCGGGTGTCCCAACTCAGCCTGAGACGCTCCGTTGCGTATGTTTGATTGTTTTTACCGTAAATTCTTCGTCCGAACTCGGATTTGAGTGATTCCAAGTGCGTTGGAAGCTTGACGAAGAGTTCTATCTGTTCCAATGGTTGGATTATCTGTAGAATGAACGAGACTCGAAGGGCATTGTCCTTTTTGTGAACATCGCCGGGTTCCCGATTGGCCCGGGTCTTCGTTGTTCCGAAATCCTATCAGCTCACGTAGTTCGTCGATTCACTTCAATCGTTCATCGACGTCAATTGAACTCCTGTAGATCGGATAGTGACATTCATTGTTGCTCTTTAACGCTGAACCGTTTGTGGAGACCTATAGGCAATTTTCGATGCCTACAGAGCTTTGGAGGCAGCAGGCTATAGGGTGACCTTGGCAGATGCACGCTTGAAGGTTACATTTGGGTCCATGATTGTGATGAAGGGCGTCAGAAATTCCACCGACCTCCAATCAGGTCAACCCAACTCCCGCCAACGCCTCTACTGTTCAGGGCGTTGTGACTCTCTCAAAGAGAGCCCGCCAGAGGCGTCGTCAACGCCTTGCGCGGCAATTCGCTAAGGCGATGGAGTCTACGGACGGATTCCGCTACCACGCGGAGTTGAAGAACAGAAGAGGCAAACAGCCTCAACCACCAATGAATGGCGACTCTTCCAAGCCGCCAAAGAAAGAATGGGTCCGCGTCAAACGGAACCGTTCGACACTCGAGGAGCGCATTCGCAAGCGCCGCGCGATGTCAGCGCAGGCACGGGCTCAAGCTCAGGAAGCCCGTAGAAAGCTGCAAAAGGAGGTGGAGAAGAAGCCACCACCAACACGACAAGTCTGGAAGCCTAAGTCTGAAGTGGCGACTCAGGCCAAAAAGCAACCAGTGCAGCCTTCTAAGGAAGGTCAAACTCCGGCGAGTCAACCAAAGTCGCCGTCAATCCCAATAACTTCTCCGGGAGATCATGCAGAGTCATCCCGCAAGAAGAAACCAATTTTGGAGCGCCTCGGTCCAATTCCTGACGTGAGAGGCAAAGCTCCAATTCACGAGCGTTTGGGCCCGATGAAGAAGCCCAGAACGACTCAACATACTGGGGGTCGCCATCACCTCCAGCATGACAAAGACCTCAAGGCAGCTGCGCGCACCAATTTGCGCATTGAAGTCCAAGATCACGCCGAAAATTCACGCCCAAAAAGGCATGTTTTGAGGCGGGTAACCTTTGAAAGCCCAAAGAAGGCAAGTCAACCTCAGATGGAAACATTATCATCTGATAATGATTGTGTTGTACCTGAGAAGGCGTGCCCGCACACGATAGGTTACTCTGACTGTCAAAATGACGAGTTGTACTATCGTGCTGGGGGTACGAATAGAACCAGGAAGAGGAGTCCCCGAGAACGGGAAATTCAATGTCCCTGTTCCAAACTCATTCGGGCGGTATTGTCGGAATGCAATTGCATTAAGGCGGTCCCCGAAAGAGTTTCAGTTTTTGAAAGACTTAATGCGGAAACGCCAAAACCAAGGCCTAGGCGCTTCCAACGAAGAAGAAGGGTGATTGAAGACGGAGAATTTCCGAGGGTCACCACCAACATGACGAGCAAAGGGACATCGGCACGAGAAGATTTCGAGTCGATTCTGAAAGCTTCCCGACCTAGAACCCGTCTGCAGTCCGGAACCATAGAGCGAGCAACTTATGGTAGGATTCGGACAAGACGCCCTTCAGAAGATGAAGAATCTGATGCCGGCTCCGCGGTGGCATCAGATAATACAGTATCCAGCGAGGGACAACCCCGCGAGGCCCTGATGATAAGTGCGGAGCAGATGGCCAAGATGCTTGAAGACGCTTTGGCTAAGCAGAAAGAAAGTTTCAAATTTGAGATGGAGATGGCCATGCAGCAGATGAGAGAAATGCATGACCAACAGATCCAAGCATTGGCGAACCAACAAGGCGAGCAGAATCATCGTAACCCGATTAATGTGGAAGATGAGGATACAAATGCTCGTAACACCAATGATCCTCCCGTCAACGCAGGGGGTGGTAATGAGAATGCTGGCGAAGAAACCGGCGAAAACCTGAAGATCAAGAACCTCGAGAGCAAAATCAACACACTAATTTCCGCTCAAGAGACGAAGAAAACAGGCATTCCTTGCCCATACCCAAGAGAATGGGAATCGATCCCATATCCGGCGAAGTTTAATCTAATTAACTTCACGCCGTTTAATGGGATGGGTTCACCTACCCAGCATTTGATTTACTTCAAATCGCATTTGGGGGTGATCTCTGGTAATGAGCCTCTGATGGTGCGGTCATTCGTCGGCACTCTTCGCGGAGCCGCCTTCGATTGGTATCGCCGCCTCAAGCCAGGCAGCGTAAACAGCTGGGATGACATGGAGACCAAGTTCCTGGCCAACTTCTTCGACGACGACACCGAGATATCTATCGGATCGTTGCTCGATGAGAAGCAGAAGGACGGAGAGTTAGTCGATACCTTCGTCAAAAGATTCCGGAACAAGGCGATGAATTGCCGGGACCCGATCACCGAGGAATTCATCCTCCAGACCTGCCACAACAACCTCGCGTTGGACGTGCTAGAAGCAATGGGGACAGCACCATCCAATACATGGAAGGACTTGAAAGTCCGGGGAGAGCAAGCTGAGCGATTCCTCAAGAGGAAGAAGGCGGAAAGAGGCCAACCGGCGACGAGTGTTCCAAAGCAAAACTTCGTCCCACGGGGGAAAGGTAAGGCACAAGCTAATGCAGTTGATGCTAATCAAACCTTTCAATTGCAACCACAGCAACAGCAGCCACAGCAACAAGCACCCCAACAATCTCGAGGACAATGGCAACAACGGCCTCAGAAGCAGAAATCTGCGGAGCCGAGGTTTCCTAAAGTGTACTCCTTCAAGGATGATGAAGTTCCCGGCATCTTCAAATACCTGTTGGAGAACAACAAGATCCAGTTGCCGGCGATCGTGGATCAAGAAGGGGCCAGCAAAGTGACGGATCCAAAGTACTGCGCGTACCACAGAGCGGTCCACCACCCTACGAGATCATGCTACCACCTCAAGGACAAGATCCAGGCGTTAATCGACGTAGGAGTCATAACCCCGAAACCAGCCAAGAATGTGGGGGCCAACGCAGTGTCAATCAGTTTTGGGTCGGTGCCTACAACTTGGTTCGAGCCAAAACGCGTCACCAAAGTCGGGATGAAGACGGTGAATGACGATCCGCACGGACAGCGCCAAAAGGGACTTGTGCCGCACACAACCCCAAATGGCGAAATCCTTTGGGTTCATCCAGATCTGATTGGAGATGAACAATGGGCCGGTTCGTCATCCGGGAGGAAGTCTAAAGGAAAAGGGAAGTCTTGTTATGGAGTCTCTGCTATCCCAGGGGAAGATGACGAAAGAATCTCCACTTTCCTGCTCTCTGAAGAAGAACAAGAAGCTTTTGCGACACGGAGCGGAAATGAATACCACTACAATTATCCGCCACCTAGTGAGCAGGGGGTGAACAAGCGGGGACCAGCCAAAACTCTCACGGAGATGGGAGTGATTGCAAGTCCCACACCGGGTAAAGAAGCTCTACGACAACCGGTGAATAAACCAAAAGAGAAGAATCCCCAAGAGGTACAGAATCCGAAGCAGTCTCGTTTCAGTCGTCCAATTGGAAGAGACAAACCGGAAAGCTCGAAGACTCCGCATAGCTTCGACATTATGGCGCAATTAGCCAACATTCCTGCACGGATAACGCTGTATGAGTTGCTGCGATTATCCAAAGAAACCAGGGAGGCCCTACAAGAAGCTTTGGCCAATGCAGAGGTATTTCTGACTCAAGTCAAGCCGATACCTGAACAGCCAGAACCGCTGAGTCAACAGTGCAACATAGCGACTAAGAACCTTCCCTGCATTACTTTCACCAAAGAAGATATGCAGACGAAGAATTCGAACCACGATCGGCCGTTATATTTCGTCGGATACATTGGCTCCAGCCAAGTCAACCGAATCCAAGTGGATCCGGGTTCTGCTGTGAGTATTATGCCGCTTCGATTGATGCATTTCCTCGGCATCCCAGTAAGCAAGTTGGCGTCCACAGGCACTGTTATTTATGGATTCAACACTAGTGGGTCAAGACCCTTGGGTAAGATCCGGGTGAAGTGCCAGATGGGAGATCTGAAGACAGAAGTCACGTGTTATGTGATCGATGCGGAGACTTCGTACAACTTACTATTGGGTCGGCCTTGGATCCATAGTAACGTGATAATTCCCTCTACTCTCCATCAGTGTTTGAAGTATGTCGACACTGACAATGAGGTTAGGACGGTGGTCGCGGATAAGCAACCATTCAAGGGGTATGAGAATTATTTCACCGATTCTCTCCTTTATGGTAACGAATCCGATACTGAACCATCGGCCCAGGGCACAGACAGCGGAGAAGAAGCTGATTCTGAAGCCGGATTCGATTACAATGGCGGTTTTGTTTTAAATGACATTGTACCCTTTGTAATCAATCTTGACGATGAACAATCGTCAGATGGAGGTTGTAACTGGCAACTTGCCGATATTGCAATAAAAGATGATTTAGAGTACTCCTTGTCTCTTGATGATGTGATAAAAGAGCTGTACGACAATCCTGAGTTGTATATGCCGATCCGATCATCCTATGTAACGAAGGAACACCTCCAGCATTCTTTCGGAACAACCATGGTCATCCCGAACAAAGTAAGAGGTGCTAAAGAAGTGATTTACGGTAAAGGAAAAAGCTCTCCGTTACCAGATCATTTCCTAAGTGAAGACGAAGATGATGACAAACCTGGTCGACATCTATCCAAGTATAGTCCAGAAGCGCGCAAGCTCATGGAAAAGCAGGGCTACGATTTCACACTCGGAGAAGGTTTATACTTCGATCGAGGTCCTCGTAATCCAGCCAAAGCAGTATATGTACCAAAAGGTAAACCTGAGGATTATTATAAATATGGGCGAGGCTTAGGTTATGTTTCATCAGATGACGAATGTGGTTGGCAAATTATCGATCAAATTGCTAACAAAGCCAAGAAGGGATACTCTCCCGATGCTTCAGAGTGGGACTCCGATACAAGTCTGGGAGAAGTTTTCAAAACCCTAATGGCGAACATGACTACAGCTGATCCATCCACCATGGAAGACGACGATCAAATGCCAACATGGGAAGACCCGTGGGTTCACCATCTGAATATGCAGTATGGCGATAGGTTCGAGCAAAGAGAACCACCCACTGAAGATAAAATAGTCCAGATTAACATGGGTGATGAAGCTAACCCAAAGCCTATATTCATCAGCGACAGTCTTCCCCCAGATGAGAAGGAGGAATTGATTGCTCTCATCAGGGAATATATCGACGTCTTCGCATGGAATTATGAAGACATGCCAGGGCTCGACCCCAATGTCGCAATGCACCGCCTCGATATCAAGCCGGATGCCAAACCTGTCAAGCAACAGCAAAGACGGTTTCGTCCGCAGATTATGGAAGCCATTGAGGCAGAGGTTAAGAAGTTGATCGAATCAGGATTTATCCGAGAGGAACAACATCCAGACTGGTTAGCCAACATCGTTCCCGTCATGAAGAAGAATGGCAAAATCAGGATTTGCATCGACTTCAGGAACCTGAATGAAGCATGTCCGAAAGACGATTTCCCTCTCCCGATCACGGATGTCATTATCGACAATACATGTGGATTTGAGAGGATGTCCTTCATGGATGGATTTTCGGGATATAACCAGATCAAGATGCATCCAGAGGATGAGAAGCATACGGCGTTTAGAACACCCCTCGGCGTTTTCTGCTATACGGTGATGCCTTTCGGCCTGAAGAATGCCGGTGCCACATACCAGCGAGCGATGACTAAGATTTTCCAAGAACATCTCAGGAAAACAGTCGAATGTTACGTTGATGATTTGGTTGTGAAAAGCCGCAACAAGGAAGATCACATCAAGGATTTGAAGACAATGTTCGATCTCATGAGGAGTCATCAGTTGAAGATGAACCCCACTAAATCATTTCTTGGAATGTCCAGCGGAAAATTTCTTGGGTTCGTCGTCACCACTAAGGGTATACATATCGATCCTGATAAGGTGAAGGCGATACATGAATTGCAGCCCCCGAGGAATCTGAGAGAACTCAGAGGATTGCAAGGGCGTTTAGCTTATATCCGGCGTTTCATCTCAAATCTTTCTGGGAAGTGCCAACCGTTCTCTAAGCTGAACAAGAAAGGAGTATCATTCATCTGGGATGATGCCTGCCAAAAAGCGTTCGAAGATATCAAAACATATCTGGCGAACCCTCCTGTTCTCGTTGCACCGAAATCTGGTAAACCGTTCTTGATTTATCTCAAGGCGATGAACCACTCGATAAGTGCCTTACTAGCGCAAGACGATGATAACGGTCACGAACAGGCAGTTTATTACCTCAGTCGGACCTTGGTAGGCGCTGAGTCTCGATATCCGATGATTGAGAAAGAATGCCTTGCATTGGTATTTGCGATGCAAAAGATGCGGCATTACCTGGTGGGACAGACGATCTACGTTATCTCCAACGTTAATCCAGTACGGGTGTTTATGACGCAACCGGCCTCTATGAATTGGCGTCTAGCGAAGTGGGCCCTTCTCTTGTCCCAATACGATTTGCACTTCAAGCAGCAGAAGTCGATAAAAGGACAGGCGATTTGTGACCTTTTGGCGGCAAACCCGACCACAGATACGGCAGAAGTATATGATGACTTGCCGGATGAAACCCACGAGGTTAACACCACATCACACCAACAAGTATGGCAATTATACTTCGATGGTGCCTCAAGGGCAGTTAATAGAGTAATAACCCCGGGATGTCCTACAGTTTCCTCTGGAGTTGGAGTCGTCTTAATCTCCCCTGGAAAGCACGTGATGCCTCGGGCTTATTCGTTGACTAGTCCGTGCTCCAATAATGTTGCCGAATACAACGCGCTTCTCATTGGACTCAGTTTCGCCAAAGAGCTGGGGGTCGAATATCTCGAAGCTTTTGGAGATTCGCAATTGATAGTCAACCAAGTTCGCGGTGAGTATGAAGTCAGGAATCAAGACCTGATCCCGTACCACCAGGAAGCCATCAAAATGGCAGAATCTTTCGAAGAATTCTTTATTGAATACATCCCTCGTCTCCAGAACGCTTATGCAGACGCACTGGCGGCACTAGCAGTATCACTGGCACAGCCTCCCGAAGCTGAGCTGTTAGTCACAGTACGGACGCATCAACTCTGCGTACCCATATACAGTACGGAGATTGAAGAAGAAGAGGATAGAAACGTGAACGCCAAAGAGGTGAATTCAACTCAAATTGGGTCTGAGTCCCGAGATTGGCGTTTTCCTATCATCGACTACGTCCAATATGGTATCTTGCCAGAGGATGTAAAAGAAAAGGAATCAATCCGCCGAAGAGCTCCAAGATTCTTCTATAATACTGAAACCCATACATTATACCGTAGAGGGTACGACGGTCTTTTACTCCGATGCCTTTCGAACAGAGAAGCAAAGGAAGTTCTTAAGGAAGCACACGAAGGAGAATGTGGTGCGCATCAGCCCGGTCCTAAACTGTATGATCGCATCAGGAGGATGGGATATTTCTGGCCAACGATGGTTCGTGACGCAATCGAATACGCACGAGAATGCCACGCTTGCCAGATACATGCGAATTATATGCATCAACCGCCAGAGCAGTTGCACACGTCAACCACTTCATGGCCGTTCGAGACTTGGGGTATGGACATAGTCGGTCCTATTTTTCCCCCTTCAGTCAAAGGTGATCGGTTCATCCTCGCGATCACAGATTATTTCTCAAAGTGGGCTGAAGCGATTCCGCTTAGAGAAGTGAAGACGAACAACGTCATTAATTTCATCAAGCATCATGTCATCTACCGACACGGCGTGCCAAGACGGATCATTCATGACAACGGTCCGCAATTTATAAGCAACGCCTTCATCAGATTTTGTAACAAGTTCAAAATTGAAGACGTTTCATCAACACCTTATTATCCCGTCGCGAATGGATTAGCGGAGGCGTTTAACAAGACGATCATCAAGATCTTGTCAAAGCTCGTGAAGACCAATAAACGAGACTGGGACGATAAACTCGGTGAAGCACTCTGGGCTTATCGCACCACCATACGCACTCCTACGGGAGCTACTCCGTACTCGTTAGTATATGGATGCGAAGCGGTGCTACCTTTGGAAATTCAAATTCCCTCCCTTCGGATCGCTCTCGCAACGGAGATGACGACCGAAGAACAACATCAGAAGCGTCTCGAAGAGCTCGAGAGGCTGGATGAAAAGCGTTTGGAGGCTCAACAACACATCGAGTTTTACCAAGCCAGGATGTCAAGGGCTTTTAACAAAAGAGTCCGACAGAGAAGCTTCAAGGAAGGAGATCTGGTCCTCGCTGCTCGCCGACCAATAATTCTCACCTCCAAGAAGAAAGGTAAATTCGAACCCAAATGGGAAGGACCGTTTGTAATAGACACAGTCTATTCAAACGGCGCATATCGCCTGATTACTCAAGAGGGCGCCAGGCAATTAATGCCAATAAATGGGAAGTTCCTGAAAAAGTACTATCCCTAGTACATTCAGGATAACTCGTTTACCGGGAAGTTCCTTGAAGAATATTACACTTAATATTCTAGAGGATAACCCAAAATCATTGTCACCACCAAAATCCCTCACTGATCAATTTCAATTGACAGTGAGTCCACCAAAAATGTTTTTCTGGCCCTCTTGATTCTCTCCATGAGCAAGAGGTCCACTTTCAGTTCGGAGTCCCTTTTCGATAAACGAAAGAACTCCTTCCCTTTTTCTCTTTGGTTAAACCTTGTTCATGGTTATAACCGGAGTTGAAAATTCCACTTCGATAAACGAAGAACCCATTTTCAGTTTAGATAACTCATCCTATAAAAGGCAAGTTTATCTAAATTTTCCAGATTCTCGGAGTGGACACCCCACTTCTAGTTTCTTCCTCGCTGGAAATAGAATATAAAATTCTTCCTTTCCAGGATCAGGGAATAGAATATAAAATTCTTCCTTCCTTGTTTTCGGGTTCGCCTTCACCCTAAAAGAAGACCGGGAAATAGAATATAAAATTCTTCCTTTCCCGCATCGATCTTTTCCGAAATTTATCAATTTAGGATTCATCCTAGGAAGTTTATCCCGAATCCTAAGCAGGGATAAGTCTGCGCCTAACACGCGCTGCCGGTTTAGTCTTTTGCCGATTGAAAAAGACACCAGGGTTCGATTCTGGGGTATTCTATCCTGAAACCTAAGCAAGGATAAGTCTGCGCTTAACCTGCGCTGCCGGTTAGTTCTTAACCGTTAAAAAGAACACTCGTCCGCATATTCAACATTGCGGCAGGTTGTTATTAATAACACCAAAATCCATGCCTTACACGCATGGGGAATTTCATCCTGAATCCTAAGAAAGGATATGCCGACGCCTAACACGCGTCGCCGGTTTAGTCTTTTTCCGAACAAAAAGACACCAGAGTCCGATTCTGGGGTATTTTATCCCGAAGCCTAAGTAGGGATAAAGTCAACACCTAACACGTGTTGCCGGGTAGCCTATTCCCGTAACAATGGCGAAGTCTATGTATTCGACATCATAGCACGAAGTCTAAGGGAGTTCATTCCCTTAGCACAACGTTACATGCGGAACGGATTCCGATAATCCGCATGCTAGCCCGACTCAAACGGTAGTCGGTAAAGGCTAATCAAACCCGTTGAAGGCTGGGGGTTAGCCAAAAATCCTAAAGTCAACACCTAACACGTGTCGCCGGGTAGCCTATTCCCGTAACAATGGCGAAGTCTATGTATTCGACATCATAGCACGAAGTCTAAGGGAGTTCATTCCCTTAGCACAACGTTACATGCGGAACGGATTCCGATAATCCGCATGCTAGCCCGACTCAAACGGTAGTCGGTAAAGGCTAATCAAACCCGTTGAAGGCTGGGGGTTAGCCAAAAATCCTAAAGTCAACACCTAACACGTGTCGCCGGGTAGCCTATTCCCGTAACAATGGCGAAGTCTATGTATTCGACATCATAGCACGAAGTCTAAGGGAGTTCATTCCCTTAGCACAACGTTACATGCGGAACGGATTCCGATAATCCGCATGCTAGCCCGACTCAAACGGTAGTCGGTAAAGGCTAATCAAACCCGTTGAAGGCTGGGGGTTAGCCAAAAATCCTAAAGTCAACACCTAACACGTGTCGCCGGGTAGCCTATTCCCGTAACAATGGCGAAGTCTATGTATTCGACATCATAGCACGAAGTCTAAGGGAGTTCATTCCCTTAGCACAACGTTACATGCGGAACGGATTCCGATAATCCGCATGCTAGCCCGACTCAAACGGTAGTCGGTAAAGGCTAATCAAACCCGTTGAAGGCTGGGGGTTAGCCAAAAATCCTAAAGTCAACACCTAACACGTGTCGCCGGGTAGCCTATTCCCGTAACAATGGCGAAGTCTATGTATTCGACATCATAGCACGAAGTCTAAGGGAGTTCATTCCCTTAGCACAACGTTACATGCGGAACGGCTTTAGACAATCCGCATGCTAGCCCGACTCAAACGGTAGTCGGTAAAGGCTAATCAAACCCGTTGAAGGCTGGGGGTTAGCCAAAAATCCTAAAGTCAACACCTAACACGTGTCGCCGGGTAGCCTATTCCCGTAACAATGGCGAAGTCTATGTATTCGACATCATAGCACGAAGTCTAAGAGAATTCATTCTCTTAGCACAACGTTACATGCGAACGGAGTTAGACAATCCGCATGCTAGCCCGACTCAAACGGTAGTCGGTAAAGGCTAATCAAACCCGTTGAAGGCTGGGGGTTAGCCAAAAATCCTAAAGTCAACACCTAACACGTGTCGCCGGGTAGCCTATTCCCGTAACAATGGCGAAGTCTATGTATTCGACATCATAGCACGAAGTCTAAGGGAGTTCATTCCCTTAGCACAACGTTACATGCGGAACGGATTCCGACAATCCGCATGCTAGCCCGACTCAAACGGTAGTCGGTAAAGGCTAATCAAACCCGTTGAAGGCTGGGGGTTTGCCAAAAATTCCATGAGTATTATGGTCAATCATTTCAAACGAAGTGAGGAATCATAATAAAGATAAAGATAAATCAGTTCCATTAAAGAGAATCAAATGTCAAGGTTTTCAGCAAATAAAATCATACATCAAGCCCATGGCTAAGAACCTGCTGACTGAATTCAGACAGCTTCTCATCATAAGAGCGTCTAAGCTCCTCCTGCAACTCAGCTCTGACAGACTCTTCGTTCGCGGCTAAAGTCCTCACAGCAACCTCCTCTGTCTCAGCCAGTGTCTGCTTCAAGGACTTCAGCTCATCAGATAAAGCAGCATGTGCTTGCTGATTTTGCATCTTTGTGTCTTCCTTCTCACGGAGTTCTCGTCGGAGCTGATCTATCTGAGAATCAAGCTCCTCAAGGGAAGATGATCTAGTGGCAAGATCAGCCTCAACTCGATCTATGCGGCCCCGCTGCACCTGAATCTCGAGCTCGGCAACCATCCGAGTACTGCGCCATGTCTGTAAGCGAGCATCCAACTCGGCAGCAACGAATGAAGAGGCACCTGTATCCCGGAGCTCATGAAACATCTGAAGCTCACGCTCTAAGCGATCAAGGTCATCAACCATAGCCGTCGCCAGATCCGGACATCCTATGTCCCTAATCAAATTTATCTTGGAATCGAGGTAGGGCTTAAATTGGCGAAGAGAAAGTCCGTCGTGGAGGAGTTTGCCAATTATAGCAGTCAGGGAGGAGAAATAAGAGCGGACTTCTACGCTGATGATGATCTTCTCAGGGTCATTCCCCGATAACAACTCCTTAACGAGGACATGAAGCTGAGAAGGAAGCCCTACACAAAGAAGAGAAATTCGTCAAAAGCCTCAATAAGGAAATGAATGGCTTTGCTCAGTTAATTAAATTATACCTCCTCCCCCTCGAGTCACTGGGGGTGGTGGAGATGTAAGGACTGTAGCTGCATCGACTGGTGGAGTTGGTCGTACAGCCGGCTCAACAGGGTCAGCCTCAACAAAAGCCCCTGTTAGGCACAAAACAGAAACATCATATTATAGTTGCATTAGTCAAGGAATTGGCTAGTCCTATAGTTAGCTTGAGAAGAGGCACGCACCTTCAAAATAACCGTTCCCGGGAGTCTGAGGGAGTACAGACTCAGGAAACATATCCTGAGGCGGCTGGCCATCGATCTGAGGAGAGTCATACATGAAGTTGAACATAGAAGTGTCCATAGGCAGGCCTTCCCCATCGAAATCATCAATCGAAAAATCTGACACAAAAAGATATAAGTATGAAGGAGGAGGAAGGAAACTATGGCCGATAGAAGCAAGTTACCTCTTGAAGATGTACCTGGAATCACCGAACTGGGTCCTTCATTGACAGACTCCCCAACATGGGCGGTCTCTGCAGGCTTTTCTACCTGGGGCGGTGAGTCAGGCTCACCAGGAGATGCACAATCATCAGGACTCATCTCGCCTTCCTCACGATATCCTGCATAGGATGGGAAAGCATGAGCCAGAAGTTCTAAACGATCAAGAAAATGATCTATAGAATAGACGTTACCTCCGTCACTAACAGGATCCTCATCAGCCAAGTCCATCTCAGATGCTCGTGAATTTGCATGCGGCTTGTGGGCTAATCTTTTCCGCCTATCAGCACGGACAGCAATCGAAGGTCTTGCCCGGGTAAAAGGACGGAATTCGTCGTCACTGTTGGTCGCTGTCCCTGAAATATCGAATAGTGGTCAGGAATAGCAATTTGGAAATGCAGAGAAAAAGAAAGATAGGTGACTAACCTTGCTCCAAATCTGCCTCGTAGTCTTCAGGGTCTCCGCCTGAGGCCTCTCCAGCAGAACTAAAGGCCCTGTGACCTTCTGCATCAAGTCGGCGGGTCTTGCCCCGCGCCCTCTGTGACCGAGCACCGTCCCGGATCACATGAGAATCAATCTGAGAGGCTTCTTCGGCCACCAACTCTTCAATAGGCTTCACAGGGACAGTCTTATTAGCTGCTAGCAACCACTTGCAGCTCAGGAAAGTGAGGTTCAACTGCCGCTCAGTACCTGGGAGACTGAACCTAGCACCAGTGCAGCCTGTCACGGTCCACAACCATGCACGAAGACCGTCCACCAGACCTCCATGAGCCCGAAGCTGCTGGCGCGGGTTCCCAACATAAAGCTGGTCATAACCGAACTAGCGGGCGAATCGGCAAGGTAGATACGGCTCTATAAAACACTGATTCCCCACCCGGAAAGTCAAGTAGCCCGGCCTGATGTTCACTAGCCAATTAAAGCAGCCGATATCTAAATAAGTGCGATACTCCCTCGGCTTCTCCTCATCAATCAAACATTCGCCATACCGGCTGGAGAACTGCGGAAAACAAGTAGAGAACGCCCAGCACTTGTGGACCTGTAGCTGCCTCCTGATATCAGAGAATCCTCGGCCTTCCCACTCGCCATTCTCAAGCAGCTGTAGTAAGGGAACAGAGTGGTCCATGGCATGCGGTACCGACATCATGTCAGAACGATGAAGGACGAACCAAGCCATCAAATAAACATACGGAAGCTCCACCTTAGTGGTAGGAATCTGAGTCGGCGATTCCTTCTCCTCCCGTGTAAAAGCGCCGGAAATCTGTCGAAGCCCTCGATGAATGTTAGCCACCATCACCGGAAGAAGTGAAAGTTCCTTTCTGTAGGCAAGTTGAACCGCAGGGTAGAGCACTTCCAGTGGCAGAGCGTCACCGGACTGATACGGGACCACGTATTTCTTTAACCAGATGGCGAGGTAGCCGGCAAGAAGAGTCATCGGACGAATCGGTGCGGTCGCATGGCATAAGAATGATTTGAATTTAGTCCCTGCAGGAAAGCCACTCTCAGGACTGCTAATGGTATAGGAGTGGGCGTCAGTCTTCTTCAGCAGCTCATTAACCTCTGAAGGAGTCAGCGGTGCCAGTTCACAAATAGTTTTGCCAGAATGGCTCTCCAGATTCCTGAACAAATAGGATGCGAACTGCTTCAGGCTCACATTTGATTTGGTCCTCTTCGCTAGGGGCTTAGACTGCGCCAAAGCAATGTGATAGTGACAAGTGAGGTCCCATAAGGTCTCGTAGCGGTCGGGCATGCGATCCTTCAACTGACTCAGTTCATGGTTGGAAGGAAAATACTCCTGGTATAACATCTGACCCATGGGCAAACCAGAAATCTTATGCATCTCATGAAGAGCCAAACCCAACTCTCCGTGCCTAGTCAGAAAAGTGTTCGAATCCGGATTATAAAGCTCGCATAAGGCAAAGAAATGCTTCGCACTAACGGGTAAACCATGCATGGAGGCACGAATGGCTGCATAAAGACCGCAAGCATGCAACTCCTCGCTCCATCGACTCAAGACGTACTTCGTCATACGAGCCCACCAAAACTTGTCCAAAGAATGGACCCAACCATAGAATCTGTGGCGCGGCGCAGGCATCTCCCGTCCTAAGTTAGCGAGGCGATTCCTCAAAGTGGAAGCAGAGGCAAGGAACTCGTTACGGGGCGGTGCATCTAGCCCCAGTACTCCAGGACGCAGTCCAACAATGTGATTCCTGCTCGAACCAGGAACTGCCTGATGAGTAATGTAGCCACAGTGAACGCTCTCATGCTCCTCTGTCAAGCGCCACGACATCTCCCGTGTCACAGCCTGACGCCTGAGCTCAGTCAAGGAACGGTGCCGAGGAATCTTCGGTAAATAGAAGAAGCCATTGCCAGTCTTATGAAGCCACTGCTCGGCGTCAATAAATGTTGCATCAGGATCCCTGACAGAATCGCCAAACAAGAAATCAGTCTTCCTGAGAGACTGAGCAGAACTAGCATCCTTCACGAGGGGCGCATCTGTAATCAGCTGACGAAGGGCTCGATGTCCACCTTCCTTCACCACTTGGGCAACCTTTGTCGACGTGCCCGGAACAAACTGGGAAGCGGGTGGAATCGGCGAAAAATCATCAGACGTCGAATAATATTTGTCACGACGTCCATTCACCGCATGCGATGGAAAGGCTCCGGAAGGATACTCCACTGAAAACAAGCAATTAAGTGTTTGTTAATTTCAGGTATAAAAGGAAATTGAACTCATCTTACAAATCGGTAAGATAGAGTCATTACCTTATAAAGGGTGAGACGATTTGGCCACATTGTGCATTTATAAGATAGGGCATATCGACAATATATCCCTGCCTTATAAAACACAATGCAGCGTCAAAACGCCCCCTTTATTTTGAGATATGGTTTTGACCAAGCAAAACCTATCTTTAAAGCGTCGATCCTCACCAAGGAGAATCAAGGCTCTTCCCGATTGCCTCACCAAGGAGAACAACGTGGGGTAAAAAGGACCAATTTGTAAATTTTTAGAAAAAAGAGGGCTAATTTGTAAAATTTCGAATATGCAAAAAATAGCTCACCAGCATATGAAGGAAGCACGCCGTCAGCCGATGCAGCAGGGGAACGACCTCTCGAGACTCGCGACATAATGACCTACAAAATAAATCAAGAGGTCAGATCTAGAAAAAATCCTCTTTTTATTGCAATTCTACCCCCCTGAAAGATAAGCTCGAGGCGCTAGATCATAATCCTAACCCTCGCATGCAATCCCACAAGTTCATAAATTAAATTAAGCATAAAAAAATACTAAAATTATGGAAGATATACCTGAGGGAAAGCTCGAAGATCCAATAAAAATTAGATCTTGAAAAGTGCTCGAACCACGCGCTCGAGGGGCCTGAGAGAAATTCTAAAAATGGAAGTTTCGAAGGATTTCTCAGTCAAAGATCCAAAGGAAGGCTAGATTTAAGACAAATATCAAGTTTTGAGGGAGAACGGATGCTCGAGGGAAGAGAAAAGCAAAAAAGAGGCTAAGGGGGGGGCCGGCCCTAGAGATGAAGGAAAAGAAAGAAAGAATCAATACTCCGAAAAGTATACGAGTATAAACTGCTTCTTAATACTCCGAAAAGTATACGAGTATAAACTGCTTCTTAATACTCCGAAAAGTATACGAGTATAAACTGCTTCTTAATACTCCGAAAAGTATACGAGTATAAACTGCTTCTTAATACTCCGAAAAGTATACGAGTATAAACTGCTTCTTATACTCCGAAAAGTATACGAGTATAAACTGCTTCTTAATACTCCGAAAAGTATACGAGTATAAACTGCTTCTTAATACTCCGAAAAGTATACGAGTATAAACTGCTTCTTAAATACTCCAATAAGGTATATGAGTATAAACTGTTCCCTAATTTTGGTTGAGAAGTTTCTGGAGAGTATTTTTTCTAAAAATATTCTTAAGGATAACTCAACAACACTACGCCGGACAACGCGTTGCAGATAAAGACTCGACGCCAACAATCGATGGTCAGCTAAAGATTAGAAAGTCAGGAATCGACTTCAAGTTTAAAATTCCGACAACGGTCAGACAATAAATGCAGCACCGGAACTCTTACAGACATTCGACAAAGCACCGAATAGCCTGGAAGATTGAAGGAATCAAGAACGGAAGTCATTCCAAAGTCCCATTACGCCGACTGAAGGTTGGGACAATCATATCCAAAGTATTCCAGACTCTTCTATAAAAGAACGAGACTGAAATACTTTGGAGGGGGTATCTGTAGGCATATAAAATTGCTTATAGGTCCCTTAGCACAGCTCGGCACAAACCGACGAACCAACGAGGCGACGAATCGCACGCAAGCAACGGAATAAATCCATTCGCGTTCGGAATCAAGCTAAGTGTTGAAGAGTCAACGAGTGATCCAACCAAAGACAAACTCGGACGAATCACGATCGAATCAAGATCAGTTTCGGACTCGAACTCAGAAGCAGATTTACTGCCAAATTAGAAGTGGATTTACTGCCAAATCAGATCAACAAAATTAGAATCTAAGTCAACCGAATCACGGACAGAACCGAGAAACGGATACAGTGCAAAACGACGGAAAACAGCAAACCCAGAGGGGCTCGGCCAAAACCGAGGCGCCTCCGCCTCAAGGTGGCTCGGCCAAAGCCGAGCCACCCTGAGGTGGCTCGGTGGCCGAGCCACCTTGAGGTGGCCGGCCCAGAGCCGAGCCACCTCAAGGTGGCCGGCTGCACTGTGCCCAAGGCACAGTGAGGGTAGCCTATAAATAGGCCCCCCTTTTGTTCATTTTAAAAGGTTGGACTTTTGAGAGCCGAAACTCTGCCGGATTGAAGACCAAGCTTAGAGTTTTGAAGACTTGAAGACTTGGGCATCCAGATCTGATCCTCGGCGAGCATCCACGTCACAAAAGGCAGGAGTTCGAGAGAGGGGAAGAACAAATCTGAGATCTACACGAGATCACACTCCGGATCTAAGCTTGGTCTTAGATCCCGAGATCCGAGCGATTATTTCCTTAGTGAACTAATCCCTCCCGGCTATTATTCCCTTCGTGGAATAATACCCGTCAAATCGTGTAGATCCGACCGGATCTAGATCGCGCGGTGGTCCACGGATTAACCTCGGCGTTGGCAAAGAACCCACAAAAGCGAGCGACCGCAAAACAGGAGCTCGCGATTTGTTCACAAGGAGAAAGTTGTAATTTTCTTTTATTTTCTTTGATTTCGTTGTAACCGGATCTTTTGTAACCACAAAAAGTTGTTATTTTGAGATCACAATGAATTCGATGAAGAAAATGATTTTCCCCGCGAACAATCTGAAGAGGCAGTTTTGGTGGAGTGGTATGCGCACAGACTCCTATTCCTATTTTAAAAGATCCAATAGTTATCTACAGGATGAGAGTCCAGTTATCTAACCTAGGCTCTGATACCAATAAAACCATGTCACGCCCCGGGTCCAAAACATGATAATTTGGAGCGTGACACGGTCGGCAATGCAACCATACGGTTACATTCACGCCTCTGGATCATCCTGTATACAGATATATTGCTAAAAGAACTACTACATAGAGCATGTAACTAAAATAACACAGGAACTAGATAGATAAAGAAACTCTGAAAAGACAAGTTCTCTTACATGTCCACAACTATTCAAATAGGAAAGAGGAAAATACATCTTAGTCTGGAGTACCACAAGTGATTACAAGAAAGACTCCATAACTGAAGCTGAGAGAGTGAAGAGAGAGAAGGTGATCACTGTCGCTAGTCTTAATCCTTAAAGTACTCTTGGTCCTGCGAAGAAAGAACAATTCCCAAGTCTGGGGCATGCAAACCCCAGGGGAGTCAGAAACCTCCCAGCAAGCATGTAAAATGAGGAAATTGTGCACTTGTAAGTATAAGTGGTAGATATAAAGAAAAGATAAATTCTAAAATTTCAGTGATAAAATAAAATGCCTATCTTATAAACCAAAATACAATGAAAACTCAATTAAAGATGATAAAGGAAGTTTCTATACATGGATATCAAACAAGGTCTACAATAAGCACATACCTTATACCATATGCTAAAAGGAGATAAGATTTAGAAACCCACAACATAATAGATGAGTACATTGAGGGAATAATCAAATCAAGGAAACCCTCGTATATACCATATATCTCAAATTGTAAATCTCTAAATATTAACTCCCAAAATTCTATACACAACAATATAAATATACATCAGCCATACTTCATCTAGGTCATACCATGCATGCCAAATCTATCACAAAGCATATAAACACATTATTCTTATTTTACATGTTATTTGAATTAGAGAAGAATATTTTCATGTATATAAATCGGTTCCCCGTAAACCGTCCCGGGAACACGACTTCAAGTCATGAATTGGCTCTTTGGCCCATGTATATATATAACTCAGGATATCAGGAATGCGCATATGCCCGTTTATATACATGTAATATTCTTCGTCTAATTCCCCTTTTATAAACCCCATGTTTGTCGATTAAATTTTAAATGACTGTGCATGACATGTTGTGCACTAACCACAGAGTTACCATGAAACGACTTATGTAAAACTATGAAAATAACCGTGACCCAGAACATGTCTAATCAAGATGGGTGCATCGTCTAGTCGATGCTATAGTAGTAATAGCCAAGGAAAAATCTCATATCGGGATGTCGATATCGAGAGCATAGCCATGCTATGAAAGCACACTTATAAATCATATTTTAACAGGAGTCGTCTTCATGCACAGTCTCTCCTATTGGATGGCAACTAGGTGATCAAACAACAATTTTCCATAAAGTCATACATGTCAAAGCAAAGTATCAAACCAGATAAATACTATATGTATAAACCGGGTTTTAATCTAATTATGATATTTCACGTGATCTCCATTATCAATACCAGATAAGTCTTGCCTATTTAGGCACTTGATGTTACAATATTCCGTAAAACATGAACTCTCCAAACATGATTTCATAACAAGCATAAATCAGTAATTTTATATGTCATATGCTCAACGTCCCTAGATCATGCTACAAGGTTAAAGGAACTTATCTCAGTTCAATCCCTATTCCTTGTAACGAAGGTCATGAAAAGTTTCGCTAGTCTACAAAGTTGCATCTTAAGTTTCAGTTTGTCGAATATAAAGATGTAGGCAATGTGGTAATTACCAATAGACATGTTGCCGTCTCTAGCATGTGTAATACTCCAAGTCTCCAAGCAAATAAAATGTAAACAGACTGGCTAAGTGGTTCCTAAAAACGTTCATATGGAAGATATTAACTCAAGTTTATATTAAAATTCCCATCAAAGAAAGTCAACCAAACATAACAATAATGGCATACTCTTTCTCCAGATCAGTCTCTTTCCTTCTGCTTTAAGGATCCATTATGAAAGCTAATGTCACAATCGTGTGATTAATGCAAATTACAGTGTATCAAAAAATCATCTTTATAAACAACCAGTATATCAAACATATGAAATAGTATTAGAACAATACATCATAACAATGTAGGAATAGTTAACTGTGAGTATGGATCAGTAAATAACTCTTGAAAGCATGTCATTCACAAAGGATAAATTGTGAAACTCATGGGTGCTCAGTTTGGAATCTGCCATGACCAGTTTACTCTAAATCATTCCCTTAATTAGTTCTAACTGAAGCTACTATCAGGAAGAACCTAACAATTACTGTGTAGGTCTATAAGATAGGCCTTCAACAAATCTTGAACTACCCAAATCGAACATATAGTTCAAGAGATAAGCTAGTTTAATGTTCACGGGTCCAATACACAGACTGCCCTTGATCAGCCCAGTCAAAAGCATGTTGCACTTTGTCCAAATTAAAATTGTAAGTGGCTAGTAACTAGCTATAACCATGTAATCTCAAAAATAAAACTACGAGTTTATCAGAAGGAACTCAACCAGAGACAGAGGAGATGGATTGAGTTTATCAAGGATTACGAGTTTGCGATTCAGTATCATCCGGGGAAGGTGAATGTCGTAGCGGATGCTTTGAATAGGAAGCGTCGACATCGGGTTTCGGCTTTGAGGTGTTCATTGTATAGAGATCTTCTCACTCTTAGCCAGTTTGATTTTTGACCCGAGGTTTGTGGAACCAGTGTATTTTTGAGAGTTGTGTCAGTACAGCCATCTTGGAGTAACGGAGTTATCATTAGCTCAGTCGGAAGACTCTTGGATTCAAATCTGAAAGAAAGAGATTAGCAAATAACCTAAGGCTAATTGGGCCATTAGAACAGTTGGGAGGATATTTTTTTTCCGCTAATAGAGTTCGCTTATAACAACAGTCATTAAGCGACAATTGGTATGGCCCTGTATGAAGCATCGTACGTTAAGTCTTGCAGATCGCCTATATGTTGGGTAGAGTCGGAGGATAGTTTAATGCTTGGTGTTCGCGTGGAAAACTGTTGCTTTCTTCATTAATGAGATAATTGTCATCTTGGATTACAAAGATCCGTCTTTTATAGATCGCGTTATTACAACTAAATCAAAAAAAGAAAGAAGAAAAAAAGTAAAAAGTTACAACTTTCCTCTTGCTGACAACAATCGCGCGAGCTCCTGTTTTTGCGGCCGCTCGCTGTGTGCTGGTTCTTTGCCTGCGCCGGGTCTGTTTGCGTGCACAGCCGCGCCGATCTAGATCCGGTCGGATCTACACAGATTATGCAGGGTATTTATTCCACGAACGGGAATAATAGCCGGTGCTAGGGATTAAATCTCACCAAGGTGAATAGATCGCTTCGCGATCTCGAGATCTAAGACCAAGCTTAGATCTGGAGTATGACCTCGTTGTAGTTCTCAGATCTGTTTCTTTCTTCCTCTCGAGATCTGCCCTTTTCTGACGTGGATGCGTCGCCGAGGATCAGATTGTACAGTTCCAAGTCTTTCAAGTCTTCAAAACTTCTGAGCTTTTCGCTCTTCAATCCGAGCAGAGTTTCGGCTCTTGGAAAGTTCGAACCTCTGACAAATGAACATTGCTATGCCGGAGCCTATTTATAGGCTTTCTCTAACCCATGTCGCGCCATGACTCGGCCACTGTCGCGCCACCTCTGGTGCGCCGATGACCCGCACGTGTGCCGAGCTCACTTGAGTGGCCCTCGGCTCAATAGGCGAGCCACCTCAAGGCTCGGCTCGGACACCGAGCCACCCGATAGGTGGCTCGGCCTTCGCCGCACCGAGCCACCTCAAGCGTGGCTCGGCCACCGAGTCCACCCCGAGGTGGCTCCGGCCACCCGACGCCACACTCAGGGTGGCTCGCGCTTGGCGCAGCCACCTTAGAGGTCGGCTCGGCTTTGGCCCGACCTCCCGCGGTCGCGAATGTTTCTCGATTTTTCTTCGAAGGTTGTGTCCGTTTTCAGTTTTGATCCGTGCATTCGGTGATTGAGATCTGCATTGCGTTTGCATCTGAGTGCAGTTAAGTACGGATTTCCTGATTTGGCAGTAAGTATCGGAATCCTGATTTGGCAGTAAATCTCGCTTCTGACGTTTGCAGTCCGAAACTGATCTTGCATTCCGATCGTGATTCGTCCGATGTCGTTTCTCGGTTGGATGACTCCGCTTGATTCACTAACACTTGCTCTTTGATTCCGAACGCGTATGGATGCATTCCGTCGCCTTCCGTGCGCATTCGTCGATCTCGTCGCCTCGTTGGTCGCGGTGTCTGGCGAGCTATGCTAGGGGACCTATAGCAATTTTAGCTATGCCTACAGATACCCCCCTCACAAAGTATTTTCAGTCTCGTTGCTTATTAGTAGAAGAGTTCTGGTACTTTTGGATATGCATTGTCCCCACCTTTGGTCGGGTTACTTTAATGGGATCTTGGAATGATTCCCGTTCTTGACTCCTTCAATTTCGTCCAGTCTTTTCGGTGCTTTGTTCGAAAGTCTGTAAGAGTTTCCGGTGCTGTATTTATGTCTGACCGTTTTGTCGGAATTTGAACTTTGAAGTCGGCATTCGCTAGATTTCTAATTTTTTAGCCTGACATCGATCTTGGCTCACGTTCGAGGTACCTTTATCTACACAGCCGTTTTGCGTTTTCCGGCGTAAGTGATGGTTGCAGTTATCCTTCAAGAATATTTATAAACAATATTCCTCCAGGAACTTCTCAACACCAAAATAGCGGAATAGTTTATTAGTCCATATACCTTATTGAGAGTATTAAGAAGCTAGCTTAATACTCGCTTATACTTTTGCGGAGTGTTCTCTTTAGCGTTCGGAATAATGCTGCCCACAAAAAGGCCACAGTTATTGTGCCTCAAAAATCTCTCGAACCCTTCCAAATATAATGGTAGAGGGTGCTTAAAATTAGGTGAAGGATATGAACCGTAGAAGTGATCAAAAAAGTCGTTCCCAATGTTTAAATTCCAGCCCAAATTTGAATTCTGGATTCAAAATTTGGTTCAACACTGGTTCAATTCTGCTCAAACTGCCTACATTCTTCTGCGTTCAATCTGCACGCTCAATTTGAGCTCATTCTGATCTGGTTCTGCGTCCAGCCAGGCCTCCAATCTGACGCAATTTGGCTCATTCTGGCTCATCTGCGCTATTTGTGCTCAAGTCTGGGCTCATCTGGCTTGTCTTGGTTCAACCCTGCGTCTCCGTCCTGGCTTCAGCCAGATCTGCGTTCAAGCTGCTATAATAAAGCGGTTTTTTCTTCATTTTTTTTTTCTTCTTCGTCTTTCTAGAGGCCCCCGACCCCCTTGTCCTATTTTCCTTGATTTTTCTTCCCTCAGCGTTTCGATCTTCCTCTAAAAACTTGATATTCGTTCTTTTAGATCTAGCAGTATTCCTTTCTGATCCTTGACTGAAAAATCCTTTTCAAAACTTCCGATTGTTTGAATTTCTCTCAGCCGCCCTCCGAGCGTGTGCGTTCGAGCACGTTTCAAGATCTAATTTTTGTCGGATCTCGAGCCTTTTCCTTTCAGGTATATACCTTCTAATAAATTCAACAATTTTTTATGCCTTTAATTCAATTTATGAATTTGATGGGACACCCGGGTGACGGGTTCGGCCGCCTCGCATTATCTTTTAGTAGGTGATAATAAGTTGATTTTTATTTCTAGACTGGACCTCTTGAATTCTTTTTGTAGGCCATTCTATGCTCCGCGAGTTCAGGAGGTCGCTTTTCCTGCTCTCATCGGCTGGATGCGCATTGCGCTTCCTTCATATGGCTTGCGTATGAGCTACTTTTTTTTTTTTGGCATATTTGCAAATTACAAATTGTCCCTTTTTTTCGGATATTTGCCAATATTCGGTCCTTTTACCACGTTGCTTCTCACTTGTGAAGGCAACTGGGAAAGCGCCTGTCGTTCTCCTTGGTTGAGATCGACGCTTTTATGGAACATTTGCAAGATTAACCCGTCTTTTGTTTCTGAGAAGGTTTGCAAAGTAGTCCTCTTTACCCCATTCTTGCTCTCACTTTGGG
>NC_033798.1:48075564-48076193 GCF_001876935.1 Asparagus officinalis
CCCGATATTGATTGTGAAGGCCGTTGATTAGAGTTTTCATCAGTTGTCGTGAAGGTCGTCAGATTGTAATTTTCTGGAAGTCGTCAGATTGTAACTTCCATCATCGGTGTTTGATGGGGGATAAGCTATCTATTGTGATTTTTAGACAGCCTACAGGGACTCACACACACATTTTCATACTTAAGCTTTTAAGCGTTTTTCGCAAAATACTATTTTTCACAAGTATGAGGACCTATCTGCAAAATTCTTTTTCCAAACAGTTTGTTTTTAGTATTAAAAATATTTTACAAAGTTTCATAATTTTCAGAGGTCATATAAATATTTTCTAAATATTTTAGTTTGAGTCAAAACACTATTCTGGAGCATATCAGAATGCGGTCGACCGCACTTAAGTGATTTTTATATCGGTCGACCGCACCGGTCGACCGATGATGGCTCTGCTTGTTTTCTAAGTTTTCAAAGCTGCTCGCGGTCGACCGGATTTTCGGTCGGTCGACCGAATTCATCTTTTCGGTCGACCGAACGTTCTGGCGGTCGACCGATGGTTTATTCGGTCAACCGTGAGCTTTTTCAAACGGTCGGTTGCCTTGGTTACTGTGCTATCACTTAACTGTGTTTGGCACAGTCTG
>NC_033798.1:48093533-48097812 GCF_001876935.1 Asparagus officinalis
GTCAATACGGCTTGCCATGTTTTAAATCGTGTTTTGATTAGACCAAGGCTTAAGAAAACCCCTTATGAACTTTATCATGGAAAAACTCCTTTCATTGGTTATTTTCGTGTTTTTGGTTGCAAATGTTTTATCTTAAATACAAAAGATCACCATGATAAATTTGATTCCAAAATTGATGTTGGTATTTTCTTGGGTTATGCACCTCGAAGTAAGGCTTATAGGGTCTTCAATAAACGAAGCCTCGTTGTTGAAGAGTCTATAAACGTTACTTTTGATGAGACTAATGTTGGCTCTCAAGTTGTGTTGCCTAGGAAAGATGATGATGATGATATTGAGGGAGGATTGGACTTGTTGCAAATCAATGACACTCCCTCTATAGAAGTTCAAAAGGATGTGGATAGCACAAACGCTCAAGATCAAGTTGAACCACCTAAAGCTTGGAAATTCACATCAAACCATCCAAAGGAACAAATCATTGGGAGCCCTTCAAAAGGAGTTATAACTCGCTCAAAAGCCTTGAGTGAATGTGGTAATGTTGCATTTCTATCTCAACTAGAACCTAAAAAGGTTAATGATGCTTTAAATGATGAGTTTTGGGTTTTGGCTATGCATGAAGAATTAAACAATTTTCAAAGAAATGAAGTTTGGAAGTTAGTTCCTAGACCTAACAATGCTAGTGTTATTGGTACAAAATGGGTTTTTAGAAACAAACTTGATGAACATGGCATTGTAACTAGAAATAAAGCTCGTTTGGTTGCCCAAGGATACAATCAAGAGGAGGGCATAGACTATGATGAAACCTTTGCACCGGTTGCAAGGTTGGAATCTATTAGGATGTTTTTGGCATTTGCTAGTTTTAAAAATTTCAAACTATTTCAAATGGATGTCAAAAGTGCTTTCTTAAATGGTTTTATAGAAGAGGAAGTGTATGTTGAGCAACCCCCCGGTTTTATAGATCATGCTTTTCCTAATCATGTTTACCGGGTACAAAAAGCTTTATATGGGTTGAAACAAGCTCCTAGGGCTTGGTATGCTCGCCTCTCTAGTTTTCTTATTGAAAATGGTTTTTCAAAAGGAACAATTGATAACACACTTTTTGTGAGAAAAAGGAAAAATGATTTCATTTTAGTTCAAATATATGTGGATGACATTATTTTTGGTGCTACTAATGAATCCTTGTGCAAGGAATTTTCTAAAGTAATGCAGGATCACTTTGAGATGAGTATGATGGGAGAGCTTACATTCTTTCTCGGGCTCCAAGTCAAGCAAACTAAGGATGGGATCTTCATTTCACAAAGCAAGTATGCGAAGGAATTGGTGAAGAAATTCAAGTTGGAGAATTCTAAGCATGCGCCTACTCCCATGAGTACTAGTGTTAAGCTTGATGCGGATGAGAGTGGTGAAGATGTGGACCAAAAACTATACCGAGGTATGATAGGTAGTCTTCTTTATCTTACCGCTAGTAGGCCCGATATTATGTTTAGTGTGTGTGCATGTGCACGTTTTCAAGCTTCTCCTAAAGCATCTCATTTAATTGCGGTTAAAAGGATCATTAAATATGTTAATGGTACTTTTAATCTTGGCTTATTTTATCCAAGAAGCACCTCTTTTGATTTATATGGTTTTTGTGATGCCGACTTTGCCGGATGTAAGGTAGATCGCAAGAGTACTAGTGGAACATGCCAATTCTTAGGAAATTCACTTGTTTCTTGGGCTTCCAAGAAACAAAATTGTGTTGCATTGTCCACTACGGAAGCGGAATACATTGCCGCCGGCTTATGTTGTGCTCAAGTCTTATGGATGAAACAAAGCTTAGTTGACTATGATTTGAGTTTTCAAAATATTAAAATCTTTTGTGATAACACAAGTGCTATAAATATTTCCAAAAATTCGGTTTTGCATTCTAGAACTAAACATATTGATGTACGCCATCATTTCTTACGCGATCATGTAGAAAGACAAGATGTATCCCTAGTATTTGTTGACACAAAATCTCAACTAGCGGATATATTTACTAAGCCTCTTGGAGAGGATGATTTTTGTCGCATAAGAAATGGTTTGGGCTTATGCACTATGTGAAAGTTCTACATTGCTTGCTTGACTAGTTGTTTTTGCATTTAGTATTTCTCTTTACCCCATTTTTGATGGTGACAAAGGGGGAGAGAAATCTCCTCATTTGTTGCATATATTTAGGGGGAGCTCATAGATAGGGGGAGCACCTATCTATAAGCTATTTTATTTCTGCTCTTCTAATGGTTGGTTGTCATCATCAAAAAGGGTGAGATTGTTAGCCCTTATGTTTTGATGATGTTTTACAACCACCATTAACGGTACTAATGGCTTATTGAGTGCAAATGTAGTAAATTCATTTATCAAGCTTGTTAGTGCCATTCATGGAGGATTGAATGGAATATACACTACAACGATGATATCCAATGGAGGAGGAGGCATAGTGATGAAGCAATGTTATTTCAAGAACAACAAATTCATATAAAAGCTTCATCCAAAATCAAGCTATATCAAGACTCAAAGATCGTATTCTATGTGAGGATATTAGCTAGTTTTTATTCTCTCTCTAGTATTAGAATGTAGGCAAAGAGTTATTGAATTCACTTGAAGCTATTGGGACTCACACACATTTTCATACTTAAGCTTTTAAGCGTTTTTCGCAAAATACTATTTTTCACAAGTATGAGGACCTATCTGCAAAATTCCTTTTCTAAACAGTTTGTTTTTTGTATTTCTTTGATTCCGATTACAACTTGATTACAAAAGAGAGGAGAACGAAATTGGTTCTTCCTCTTTGTTTAAAACTGGGTTCTTCACGGTGGCGATGGAGTGCCTCCCCCGAATGCTTGCGTCGAGTTTGCTCTCCGTTGACGATATCCGATGTTTTGCTTCACTGGACGATATCTTCTCCTCACGATTTGACGTTGTGGAGAACTTGCGTGGCAAGTTTAAAACTCTTGATGAGTTGATAACTCTGATCGAGTACCGAAGATCGGTTAATAAGCCAAGGCTAGAAGAAGCTCTGTGGTCGATCGTTGCTGAAGGATCAAGGCCGATCTCCTCCAAAACCTTTGCTGCGAAGTCCCAGATCCGAAAATGCCAGCCTTGCTGCTAACTCTTCCGTTTCCAAAAGCCAGCCTTAACTCAGTTGAGTTTACCCATATTTATAGGGAATTAAGGGGTGTAACCGCCCCCTTACTTCGCTCCTAAGTGGGGTGTAACCGCCCCCAAATCGTGGGAAGCGGTTTTAGAACCGTTTAGCTCATGTTGAATGAGTCAAACGCCCACGTCGGCGTTCAGGGCCAAACTTCGCCTCTTAGAATTGAGACGCGAGGTTGGGTGTTGGCTGAACACCAATGAACGCGAGGGTCACTCGCGTTTTGGCTTGTTGTAACGCGAGTTTCGACCCTGGCGTTTTGATGTTGTAACGCGGGGTTCGACCCTGGCGTTTTGATGTTGTGACGCGGGGTTCGACCCTGGCGTTTTGATGTTGTGACGCGGGGTTCGACCCTGGCGTTTTGATGTTGTGACGCGGGGTTCGACCCTGGCGTTTTGATGTTGTAACGCGGGGTTCGACCCTGGCGTTTTGATGTTGTTATCTAACTCGATTGAAGCTTACTTGGTCGACCTTAAACAAAACATTGAACAGTTGCAGAACTTTCGTGTTAATGGCGCGCCTTCTTACATTGCTTCCCAAATGGACCTGAGACTACAAGAATGGCGTGATTCTTAGAAATCCGCCGAATCTGAACTTCGAATGCTAAAAACTCGCATTAATCAACTCAGGGTGAGCGTTGCTAAGAAGACACAAATCAAGGTAGACCTATATCGTGACTTGGAGTCGCGTCGGGCAGAGATAGCCCAGTTAGAAGAGCAACTTGCCAAAGCTAGGGATGCTCTTGAATTTTTGGAGTCTGATCTAGCAGAGGTAACTCAAGCTGAGGTGAATCTATTCTGGCAGCTGAATCTTCAAGACAAGATTTTTGCTTACAAAGAACAAGAGGTTGCTAGAATTCAAAGCGTTAATGAAGAAAGTTTTAAAGCTAACTTGGTACCTGAGCTTGAACTGGCTTATGTGACAGAGCTCTCCCGATTAGAGGATCAACTCCGTTATTACAAATTATTGTAATTTGAGAACATATATTTTTCATAGCTCTGTTTGAACTCTTTTGGTAAATATAGTGGACTCTTTTGCTCATTAAGATTTTATTATGATTACTCATTCTTGTTTAGAATAAATAACCATGATACTTATAGGATTTTTGGCAAA
>NC_033798.1:48098812-48120269 GCF_001876935.1 Asparagus officinalis
GCAGCCGATAGGTTACTCTGACTGCAAAGTCAGTGAGTTGTACTATCAGGCTGGGGGTGCGAATGAATCCCGAAAAAGAAACACTCGGGAAGTGGATTCTCACTGTCCGTGTACCAAACTTATCAGGGCAGTATTATCAGCCTGTAGCTGCCCCAAGACCGCTCCACAGAGGGTCTCGATATTCGAGGGAATCTCCGATGGACCGACAAAGCCCAAATCAAGGCGTTCCCACCAAAGAGGATCGATTGCTCGAGATGATGAACCCCTAGAAGTTACCATCAACATGGTCAACAAGGGAAAATCCCCAATCATTTCAAGTGATTCCGACCCTAATTCCTCTCCAGGAAGCAGGGTCAATTCGGGAACAGCTCAGCTTCAGCTAGAAGCCGTCGGAGATAACGACGACCGTGGGATTCATGAAGGAGTCCATTCCGATGATGAACTCTCGGATTCCTATTCCGCTCTCGCTTCTGACGAGACAACGTCGAGCATAGGACAAGCTCGAGAGGTGCTCATGGTCAATACAGATCAGATAGCCAAAATCATTGAAGAGGCCCTGACTAAGCAGAAGGAAATCTTCAAGTTTGAAATGGAAGTGGCTATGCAAGAGATGAGACAAATGCACGACCAACGAATCCGAGCTCTGTCGAACAGGCTAGTCGAGTCCAACCATCGCACCCAGAACGCTGCAGTCAACAGCGAGCCGGAGGTGGTCGAAATCGTCATGGCCAACGCACCACCCAAGAATACTGGGGGTGGCCCCACTAAAATTAACAGCGCTGGGGGTGGACCCACCAGTGATGATAGCGCTGGGGGTGGACCCACCAGTAATGACAACACTGGGGGTGGCCGTATGATTCCTCTCGAAACTTATCCAAAACAGGATATGGGTGAGGCCGAAAAGATAAAGGAGCTCGAAAGAAAAATCGAAGCCCTGATGTCTGTTCGGGAGGTGAAGAGGACCGGCATTCCGTGTCCTTACCCGAGAAAGTGGGATTCGATCCCGTATCCGGCGAAGTTCAACCTGATCAACTTCACGCCGTTCAACGGAAAGGGCTCGCCCACTCAACATCTGATCTACTTCAAGTCTCACTTGGGAGTAATCTCGGGCAACGAGCCTTTGATGGTTCGGTCATTCGTTGGCACCCTTCGCGGGCCTGCCTTCGATTGGTACCGCCGTCTCAAGCCCGGAAGCATCAACAGCTGGGAGGACTTGGAAGGCATGTTTCTCGCCCATTTCTTCGATGATGACACCGAGGTGTCGATCAGGACACTCTTCGACGAGAAACAAAAAGGCGGAGAGTCGGTGGATACCTTCATCAAACGCTTCCGCAATCAGGCAATGAACTGCAGGGATCCCGTCACGGAGGAATTCCTCTTGCAGACTTGTCAGAACAACTTGTCCATTAACATCTTGGACGTGATGGGAATAGAGCCGCTCAATACCTGGAAAGAGTTGAAGGCTCGAGGAGAACAAGCTGAACGCTTCATCAGAAGGCGGAAGATCGAGAGAAACCAACCGATGGTTAATCCTCCGGATTCGGATCTCGTACCTCATGATGAAGAGGACGTACCTGCAGCAGTTATTGACGATGATCAAACGTCACAACAGCAGTCCTGGGAACAACAGGAGAATTCAGACGAGGAGCTCCAAAACGAGTACTCGTTCAAAGACGAAGACGTTCCAGCTATTTTCGAGACCCTTCTCGAAAACAACAAAATCAAACTCCCGCCCATCACGCATCAAGAGGAAGATGGCGATTCTGCGGATCCAACGTACTGCGAGTACCACAGAAGGATCCTCCACCCCACCAAGGAATGCTTTGCTCTCAAGAATAACATCCAGACCTTGGTTGAAGCCGGCGTTATAACGCTAGGGTAAGCCGATTGAAAACGGCAATACTCCAAAGAGTACAAGAGTATAAACTGTTCCTCAATACTCCAAAGAGTACAAGAGTATAAACTGTTCCTCAATACTCCAAAGAGTACAAGAGTATAAACTGTTCCTCAATACTCCAAAGAGTACAAGAGTATAAACTGTTCCTCAATACTCCAAAGAGTACAAGAGTATAAACTGTTCCTCAATACTCCAAAGAGTACAAGAGTATAAACTGTTCCTCAATACTCCAAAGAGTACAAGAGTATAAACTGTTCCTCAATACTCCAAAGAGTACAAGAGTATAAACTGTTCCTCAATACTCCAAAGAGTACAAGAGTATAAACTGTTCCTCAATACTCCAAAGAGTACAAGAGTATAAACTGTTCCTCAATACTCCAAAGAGTACAAGAGTATAAACTGTTCCTCAATACTCCAAAGAGTACAAGAGTATAAACTGTTCCTCAATACTCCAAAGAGTACAAGAGTATAAACTGTTCCTCAATACTCCAAAGAGTACAAGAGTATAAACTGTTCCTCAATACTCCAAAGAGTACAAGAGTATAAACTGTTCCTCAATACTCCAAAGAGTACAAGAGTATAAACTGTTCCTCAATACTCCAAAGAGTACAAGAGTATAAACTGTTCCTCAATACTCCAAAGAGTACAAGAGTATAAACTGTTCCTCAATACTCCAAAGAGTACAAGAGTATAAACTGTTCCTCAATACTCCAAAGAGTACAAGAGTATAAACTGTTCCTCAATACTCCAAAGAGTACAAGAGTATAAACTGTTCCTCAATACTCCAAAGAGTACAAGAGTATAAACTGTTCCTCAATACTCCAAAGAGTACAAGAGTATAAACTGTTCCTCAATACTCCAAAGAGTACAAGAGTATAAACTGTTCCTCAATACTCCAAAGAGTACAAGAGTATAAACTGTTCCTCAATACTCCAAAGAGTACAAGAGTATAAACTGTTCCTCAATACTCCAAAGAGTACAAGAGTATAAACTGTTCCTCAATACTCCAAAGAGTACAAGAGTATAAACTGTTCCTCAATACTCCAAAGAGTACAAGAGTATAAACTGTTCCTCAATACTCCAAAGAGTACAAGAGTATAAACTGTTCCTCAATACTCCAAAGAGTACAAGAGTATAAACTGTTCCTCAATACTCCAAAGAGTACAAGAGTATAAACTGTTCCTCAATACTCCAAAGAGTACAAGAGTATAAACTGTTCCTCAATACTCCAAAGAGTACAAGAGTATAAACTGTTCCTCAATACTCCAAAGAGTACAAGAGTATAAACTGTTCCTCAATACTCCAAAGAGTACAAGAGTATAAACTGTTCCTCAATACTCCAAAGAGTACAAGAGTATAAACTGTTCCTCAATACTCCAAAGAGTACAAGAGTATAAACTGTTCCTCAATACTCCAAAGAGTACAAGAGTATAAACTGTTCCTCAATACTCCAAAGAGTACAAGAGTATAAACTGTTCCTCAATACTCCAAAGAGTACAAGAGTATAAACTGTTCCTCAATACTCCAAAGAGTACAAGAGTATAAACTGTTCCTCAATACTCCAAAGAGTACAAGAGTATAAACTGTTCCTCAATACTCCAAAGAGTACAAGAGTATAAACTGTTCCTCAATACTCCAAAGAGTACAAGAGTATAAACTGTTCCTCAATACTCCAAAGAGTACAAGAGTATAAACTGTTCCTCAATACTCCAAAGAGTACAAGAGTATAAACTGTTCCTCAATACTCCAAAGAGTACAAGAGTATAAACTGTTCCTCAATACTCCAAAGAGTACAAGAGTATAAACTGTTCCTCAATACTCCAAAGAGTACAAGAGTATAAACTGTTCCTCAATACTCCAAAGAGTACAAGAGTATAAACTGTTCCTCAATACTCCAAAGAGTACAAGAGTATAAACTGTTCCTCAATACTCCAAAGAGTACAAGAGTATAAACTGTTCCTCAATACTCCAAAGAGTACAAGAGTATAAACTGTTCCTCAATACTCCAAAGAGTACAAGAGTATAAACTGTTCCTCAATACTCCAAAGAGTACAAGAGTATAAACTGTTCCTCAATACTCCAAAGAGTACAAGAGTATAAACTGTTCCTCAATACTCCAAAGAGTACAAGAGTATAAACTGTTCCTCAATACTCCAAAGAGTACAAGAGTATAAACTGTTCCTCAATACTCCAAAGAGTACAAGAGTATAAACTGTTCCTCAATACTCCAAAGAGTACAAGAGTATAAACTGTTCCTCAATACTCCAAAGAGTACAAGAGTATAAACTGTTCCTCAATACTCCAAAGAGTACAAGAGTATAAACTGTTCCTCAATACTCCAAAGAGTACAAGAGTATAAACTGTTCCTCAATACTCCAAAGAGTACAAGAGTATAAACTGTTCCTCAATACTCCAAAGAGTACAAGAGTATAAACTGTTCCTCAATACTCCAAAGAGTACAAGAGTATAAACTGTTCCTCAATACTCCAAAGAGTACAAGAGTATAAACTGTTCCTCAATACTCCAAAGAGTACAAGAGTATAAACTGTTCCTCAATACTCCAAAGAGTACAAGAGTATAAACTGTTCCTCAATACTCCAAAGAGTACAAGAGTATAAACTGTTCCTCAATACTCCAAAGAGTACAAGAGTATAAACTGTTCCTCAATACTCCAAAGAGTACAAGAGTATAAACTGTTCCTCAATACTCCAAAGAGTACAAGAGTATAAACTGTTCCTCAATACTCCAAAGAGTACAAGAGTATAAACTGTTCCTCAATACTCCAAAGAGTACAAGAGTATAAACTGTTCCTCAATACTCCAAAGAGTACAAGAGTATAAACTGTTCCTCAATACTCCAAAGAGTACAAGAGTATAAACTGTTCCTCAATACTCCAAAGAGTACAAGAGTATAAACTGTTCCTCAATACTCCAAAGAGTACAAGAGTATAAACTGTTCCTCAATACTCCAAAGAGTACAAGAGTATAAACTGTTCCTCAATACTCCAAAGAGTACAAGAGTATAAACTGTTCCTCAATACTCCAAAGAGTACAAGAGTATAAACTGTTCCTCAATACTCCAAAGAGTACAAGAGTATAAACTGTTCCTCAATACTCCAAAGAGTACAAGAGTATAAACTGTTCCTCAATACTCCAAAGAGTACAAGAGTATAAACTGTTCCTCAATACTCCAAAGAGTACAAGAGTATAAACTGTTCCTCAATACTCCAAAGAGTACAAGAGTATAAACTGTTCCTCAATACTCCAAAGAGTACAAGAGTATAAACTGTTCCTCAATACTCCAAAGAGTACAAGAGTATAAACTGTTCCTCAATACTCCAAAGAGTACAAGAGTATAAACTGTTCCTCAATACTCCAAAGAGTACAAGAGTATAAACTGTTCCTCAATACTCCAAAGAGTACAAGAGTATAAACTGTTCCTCAATACTCCAAAGAGTACAAGAGTATAAACTGTTCCTCAATACTCCAAAGAGTACAAGAGTATAAACTGTTCCTCAATACTCCAAAGAGTACAAGAGTATAAACTGTTCCTCAATACTCCAAAGAGTACAAGAGTATAAACTGTTCCTCAATACTCCAAAGAGTACAAGAGTATAAACTGTTCCTCAATACTCCAAAGAGTACAAGAGTATAAACTGTTCCTCAATACTCCAAAGAGTACAAGAGTATAAACTGTTCCTCAATACTCCAAAGAGTACAAGAGTATAAACTGTTCCTCAATACTCCAAAGAGTACAAGAGTATAAACTGTTCCTCAATACTCCAAAGAGTACAAGAGTATAAACTGTTCCTCAATACTCCAAAGAGTACAAGAGTATAAACTGTTCCTCAATACTCCAAAGAGTACAAGAGTATAAACTGTTCCTCAATACTCCAAAGAGTACAAGAGTATAAACTGTTCCTCAATACTCCAAAGAGTACAAGAGTATAAACTGTTCCTCAATACTCCAAAGAGTACAAGAGTATAAACTGTTCCTCAATACTCCAAAGAGTACAAGAGTATAAACTGTTCCTCAATACTCCAAAGAGTACAAGAGTATAAACTGTTCCTCAATACTCCAAAGAGTACAAGAGTATAAACTGTTCCTCAATACTCCAAAGAGTACAAGAGTATAAACTGTTCCTCAATACTCCAAAGAGTACAAGAGTATAAACTGTTCCTCAATACTCCAAAGAGTACAAGAGTATAAACTGTTCCTCAATACTCCAAAGAGTACAAGAGTATAAACTGTTCCTCAATACTCCAAAGAGTACAAGAGTATAAACTGTTCCTCAATACTCCAAAGAGTACAAGAGTATAAACTGTTCCTCAATACTCCAAAGAGTACAAGAGTATAAACTGTTCCTCAATACTCCAAAGAGTACAAGAGTATAAACTGTTCCTCAATACTCCAAAGAGTACAAGAGTATAAACTGTTCCTCAATACTCCAAAGAGTACAAGAGTATAAACTGTTCCTCAATACTCCAAAGAGTACAAGAGTATAAACTGTTCCTCAATACTCCAAAGAGTACAAGAGTATAAACTGTTCCTCAATACTCCAAAGAGTACAAGAGTATAAACTGTTCCTCAATACTCCAAAGAGTACAAGAGTATAAACTGTTCCTCAATACTCCAAAGAGTACAAGAGTATAAACTGTTCCTCAATACTCCAAAGAGTACAAGAGTATAAACTGTTCCTCAATACTCCAAAGAGTACAAGAGTATAAACTGTTCCTCAATACTCCAAAGAGTACAAGAGTATAAACTGTTCCTCAATACTCCAAAGAGTACAAGAGTATAAACTGTTCCTCAATACTCCAAAGAGTACAAGAGTATAAACTGTTCCTCAATACTCCAAAGAGTACAAGAGTATAAACTGTTCCTCAATACTCCAAAGAGTACAAGAGTATAAACTGTTCCTCAATACTCCAAAGAGTACAAGAGTATAAACTGTTCCTCAATACTCCAAAGAGTACAAGAGTATAAACTGTTCCTCAATACTCCAAAGAGTACAAGAGTATAAACTGTTCCTCAATACTCCAAAGAGTACAAGAGTATAAACTGTTCCTCAATACTCCAAAGAGTACAAGAGTATAAACTGTTCCTCAATACTCCAAAGAGTACAAGAGTATAAACTGTTCCTCAATACTCCAAAGAGTACAAGAGTATAAACTGTTCCTCAATACTCCAAAGAGTACAAGAGTATAAACTGTTCCTCAATACTCCAAAGAGTACAAGAGTATAAACTGTTCCTCAATACTCCAAAGAGTACAAGAGTATAAACTGTTCCTCAATACTCCAAAGAGTACAAGAGTATAAACTGTTCCTCAATACTCCAAAGAGTACAAGAGTATAAACTGTTCCTCAATACTCCAAAGAGTACAAGAGTATAAACTGTTCCTCAATACTCCAAAGAGTACAAGAGTATAAACTGTTCCTCAATACTCCAAAGAGTACAAGAGTATAAACTGTTCCTCAATACTCCAAAGAGTACAAGAGTATAAACTGTTCCTCAATACTCCAAAGAGTACAAGAGTATAAACTGTTCCTCAATACTCCAAAGAGTACAAGAGTATAAACTGTTCCTCAATACTCCAAAGAGTACAAGAGTATAAACTGTTCCTCAATACTCCAAAGAGTACAAGAGTATAAACTGTTCCTCAATACTCCAAAGAGTACAAGAGTATAAACTGTTCCTCAATACTCCAAAGAGTACAAGAGTATAAACTGTTCCTCAATACTCCAAAGAGTACAAGAGTATAAACTGTTCCTCAATACTCCAAAGAGTACAAGAGTATAAACTGTTCCTCAATACTCCAAAGAGTACAAGAGTATAAACTGTTCCTCAATACTCCAAAGAGTACAAGAGTATAAACTGTTCCTCAATACTCCAAAGAGTACAAGAGTATAAACTGTTCCTCAATACTCCAAAGAGTACAAGAGTATAAACTGTTCCTCAATACTCCAAAGAGTACAAGAGTATAAACTGTTCCTCAATACTCCAAAGAGTACAAGAGTATAAACTGTTCCTCAATACTCCAAAGAGTACAAGAGTATAAACTGTTCCTCAATACTCCAAAGAGTACAAGAGTATAAACTGTTCCTCAATACTCCAAAGAGTACAAGAGTATAAACTGTTCCTCAATACTCCAAAGAGTACAAGAGTATAAACTGTTCCTCAATACTCCAAAGAGTACAAGAGTATAAACTGTTCCTCAATACTCCAAAGAGTACAAGAGTATAAACTGTTCCTCAATACTCCAAAGAGTACAAGAGTATAAACTGTTCCTCAATACTCCAAAGAGTACAAGAGTATAAACTGTTCCTCAATACTCCAAAGAGTACAAGAGTATAAACTGTTCCTCAATACTCCAAAGAGTACAAGAGTATAAACTGTTCCTCAATACTCCAAAGAGTACAAGAGTATAAACTGTTCCTCAATACTCCAAAGAGTACAAGAGTATAAACTGTTCCTCAATACTCCAAAGAGTACAAGAGTATAAACTGTTCCTCAATACTCCAAAGAGTACAAGAGTATAAACTGTTCCTCAATACTCCAAAGAGTACAAGAGTATAAACTGTTCCTCAATACTCCAAAGAGTACAAGAGTATAAACTGTTCCTCAATACTCCAAAGAGTACAAGAGTATAAACTGTTCCTCAATACTCCAAAGAGTACAAGAGTATAAACTGTTCCTCAATACTCCAAAGAGTACAAGAGTATAAACTGTTCCTCAATACTCCAAAGAGTACAAGAGTATAAACTGTTCCTCAATACTCCAAAGAGTACAAGAGTATAAACTGTTCCTCAATACTCCAAAGAGTACAAGAGTATAAACTGTTCCTCAATACTCCAAAGAGTACAAGAGTATAAACTGTTCCTCAATACTCCAAAGAGTACAAGAGTATAAACTGTTCCTCAATACTCCAAAGAGTACAAGAGTATAAACTGTTCCTCAATACTCCAAAGAGTACAAGAGTATAAACTGTTCCTCAATACTCCAAAGAGTACAAGAGTATAAACTGTTCCTCAATACTCCAAAGAGTACAAGAGTATAAACTGTTCCTCAATACTCCAAAGAGTACAAGAGTATAAACTGTTCCTCAATACTCCAAAGAGTACAAGAGTATAAACTGTTCCTCAATACTCCAAAGAGTACAAGAGTATAAACTGTTCCTCAATACTCCAAAGAGTACAAGAGTATAAACTGTTCCTCAATACTCCAAAGAGTACAAGAGTATAAACTGTTCCTCAATACTCCAAAGAGTACAAGAGTATAAACTGTTCCTCAATACTCCAAAGAGTACAAGAGTATAAACTGTTCCTCAATACTCCAAAGAGTACAAGAGTATAAACTGTTCCTCAATACTCCAAAGAGTACAAGAGTATAAACTGTTCCTCAATACTCCAAAGAGTACAAGAGTATAAACTGTTCCTCAATACTCCAAAGAGTACAAGAGTATAAACTGTTCCTCAATACTCCAAAGAGTACAAGAGTATAAACTGTTCCTCAATACTCCAAAGAGTACAAGAGTATAAACTGTTCCTCAATACTCCAAAGAGTACAAGAGTATAAACTGTTCCTCAATACTCCAAAGAGTACAAGAGTATAAACTGTTCCTCAATACTCCAAAGAGTACAAGAGTATAAACTGTTCCTCAATACTCCAAAGAGTACAAGAGTATAAACTGTTCCTCAATACTCCAAAGAGTACAAGAGTATAAACTGTTCCTCAATACTCCAAAGAGTACAAGAGTATAAACTGTTCCTCAATACTCCAAAGAGTACAAGAGTATAAACTGTTCCTCAATACTCCAAAGAGTACAAGAGTATAAACTGTTCCTCAATACTCCAAAGAGTACAAGAGTATAAACTGTTCCTCAATACTCCAAAGAGTACAAGAGTATAAACTGTTCCTCAATACTCCAAAGAGTACAAGAGTATAAACTGTTCCTCAATACTCCAAAGAGTACAAGAGTATAAACTGTTCCTCAATACTCCAAAGAGTACAAGAGTATAAACTGTTCCTCAATACTCCAAAGAGTACAAGAGTATAAACTGTTCCTCAATACTCCAAAGAGTACAAGAGTATAAACTGTTCCTCAATACTCCAAAGAGTACAAGAGTATAAACTGTTCCTCAATACTCCAAAGAGTACAAGAGTATAAACTGTTCCTCAATACTCCAAAGAGTACAAGAGTATAAACTGTTCCTCAATACTCCAAAGAGTACAAGAGTATAAACTGTTCCTCAATACTCCAAAGAGTACAAGAGTATAAACTGTTCCTCAATACTCCAAAGAGTACAAGAGTATAAACTGTTCCTCAATACTCCAAAGAGTACAAGAGTATAAACTGTTCCTCAATACTCCAAAGAGTACAAGAGTATAAACTGTTCCTCAATACTCCAAAGAGTACAAGAGTATAAACTGTTCCTCAATACTCCAAAGAGTACAAGAGTATAAACTGTTCCTCAATACTCCAAAGAGTACAAGAGTATAAACTGTTCCTCAATACTCCAAAGAGTACAAGAGTATAAACTGTTCCTCAATACTCCAAAGAGTACAAGAGTATAAACTGTTCCTCAATACTCCAAAGAGTACAAGAGTATAAACTGTTCCTCAATACTCCAAAGAGTACAAGAGTATAAACTGTTCCTCAATACTCCAAAGAGTACAAGAGTATAAACTGTTCCTCAATACTCCAAAGAGTACAAGAGTATAAACTGTTCCTCAATACTCCAAAGAGTACAAGAGTATAAACTGTTCCTCAATACTCCAAAGAGTACAAGAGTATAAACTGTTCCTCAATACTCCAAAGAGTACAAGAGTATAAACTGTTCCTCAATACTCCAAAGAGTACAAGAGTATAAACTGTTCCTCAATACTCCAAAGAGTACAAGAGTATAAACTGTTCCTCAATACTCCAAAGAGTACAAGAGTATAAACTGTTCCTCAATACTCCAAAGAGTACAAGAGTATAAACTGTTCCTCAATACTCCAAAGAGTACAAGAGTATAAACTGTTCCTCAATACTCCAAAGAGTACAAGAGTATAAACTGTTCCTCAATACTCCAAAGAGTACAAGAGTATAAACTGTTCCTCAATACTCCAAAGAGTACAAGAGTATAAACTGTTCCTCAATACTCCAAAGAGTACAAGAGTATAAACTGTTCCTCAATACTCCAAAGAGTACAAGAGTATAAACTGTTCCTCAATACTCCAAAGAGTACAAGAGTATAAACTGTTCCTCAATACTCCAAAGAGTACAAGAGTATAAACTGTTCCTCAATACTCCAAAGAGTACAAGAGTATAAACTGTTCCTCAATACTCCAAAGAGTACAAGAGTATAAACTGTTCCTCAATACTCCAAAGAGTACAAGAGTATAAACTGTTCCTCAATACTCCAAAGAGTACAAGAGTATAAACTGTTCCTCAATACTCCAAAGAGTACAAGAGTATAAACTGTTCCTCAATACTCCAAAGAGTACAAGAGTATAAACTGTTCCTCAATACTCCAAAGAGTACAAGAGTATAAACTGTTCCTCAATACTCCAAAGAGTACAAGAGTATAAACTGTTCCTCAATACTCCAAAGAGTACAAGAGTATAAACTGTTCCTCAATACTCCAAAGAGTACAAGAGTATAAACTGTTCCTCAATACTCCAAAGAGTACAAGAGTATAAACTGTTCCTCAATACTCCAAAGAGTACAAGAGTATAAACTGTTCCTCAATACTCCAAAGAGTACAAGAGTATAAACTGTTCCTCAATACTCCAAAGAGTACAAGAGTATAAACTGTTCCTCAATACTCCAAAGAGTACAAGAGTATAAACTGTTCCTCAATACTCCAAAGAGTACAAGAGTATAAACTGTTCCTCAATACTCCAAAGAGTACAAGAGTATAAACTGTTCCTCAATACTCCAAAGAGTACAAGAGTATAAACTGTTCCTCAATACTCCAAAGAGTACAAGAGTATAAACTGTTCCTCAATACTCCAAAGAGTACAAGAGTATAAACTGTTCCTCAATACTCCAAAGAGTACAAGAGTATAAACTGTTCCTCAATACTCCAAAGAGTACAAGAGTATAAACTGTTCCTCAATACTCCAAAGAGTACAAGAGTATAAACTGTTCCTCAATACTCCAAAGAGTACAAGAGTATAAACTGTTCCTCAATACTCCAAAGAGTACAAGAGTATAAACTGTTCCTCAATACTCCAAAGAGTACAAGAGTATAAACTGTTCCTCAATACTCCAAAGAGTACAAGAGTATAAACTGTTCCTCAATACTCCAAAGAGTACAAGAGTATAAACTGTTCCTCAATACTCCAAAGAGTACAAGAGTATAAACTGTTCCTCAATACTCCAAAGAGTACAAGAGTATAAACTGTTCCTCAATACTCCAAAGAGTACAAGAGTATAAACTGTTCCTCAATACTCCAAAGAGTACAAGAGTATAAACTGTTCCTCAATACTCCAAAGAGTACAAGAGTATAAACTGTTCCTCAATACTCCAAAGAGTACAAGAGTATAAACTGTTCCTCAATACTCCAAAGAGTACAAGAGTATAAACTGTTCCTCAATACTCCAAAGAGTACAAGAGTATAAACTGTTCCTCAATACTCCAAAGAGTACAAGAGTATAAACTGTTCCTCAATACTCCAAAGAGTACAAGAGTATAAACTGTTCCTCAATACTCCAAAGAGTACAAGAGTATAAACTGTTCCTCAATACTCCAAAGAGTACAAGAGTATAAACTGTTCCTCAATACTCCAAAGAGTACAAGAGTATAAACTGTTCCTCAATACTCCAAAGAGTACAAGAGTATAAACTGTTCCTCAATACTCCAAAGAGTACAAGAGTATAAACTGTTCCTCAATACTCCAAAGAGTACAAGAGTATAAACTGTTCCTCAATACTCCAAAGAGTACAAGAGTATAAACTGTTCCTCAATACTCCAAAGAGTACAAGAGTATAAACTGTTCCTCAATACTCCAAAGAGTACAAGAGTATAAACTGTTCCTCAATACTCCAAAGAGTACAAGAGTATAAACTGTTCCTCAATACTCCAAAGAGTACAAGAGTATAAACTGTTCCTCAATACTCCAAAGAGTACAAGAGTATAAACTGTTCCTCAATACTCCAAAGAGTACAAGAGTATAAACTGTTCCTCAATACTCCAAAGAGTACAAGAGTATAAACTGTTCCTCAATACTCCAAAGAGTACAAGAGTATAAACTGTTCCTCAATACTCCAAAGAGTACAAGAGTATAAACTGTTCCTCAATACTCCAAAGAGTACAAGAGTATAAACTGTTCCTCAATACTCCAAAGAGTACAAGAGTATAAACTGTTCCTCAATACTCCAAAGAGTACAAGAGTATAAACTGTTCCTCAATACTCCAAAGAGTACAAGAGTATAAACTGTTCCTCAATACTCCAAAGAGTACAAGAGTATAAACTGTTCCTCAATACTCCAAAGAGTACAAGAGTATAAACTGTTCCTCAATACTCCAAAGAGTACAAGAGTATAAACTGTTCCTCAATACTCCAAAGAGTACAAGAGTATAAACTGTTCCTCAATACTCCAAAGAGTACAAGAGTATAAACTGTTCCTCAATACTCCAAAGAGTACAAGAGTATAAACTGTTCCTCAATACTCCAAAGAGTACAAGAGTATAAACTGTTCCTCAATACTCCAAAGAGTACAAGAGTATAAACTGTTCCTCAATACTCCAAAGAGTACAAGAGTATAAACTGTTCCTCAATACTCCAAAGAGTACAAGAGTATAAACTGTTCCTCAATACTCCAAAGAGTACAAGAGTATAAACTGTTCCTCAATACTCCAAAGAGTACAAGAGTATAAACTGTTCCTCAATACTCCAAAGAGTACAAGAGTATAAACTGTTCCTCAATACTCCAAAGAGTACAAGAGTATAAACTGTTCCTCAATACTCCAAAGAGTACAAGAGTATAAACTGTTCCTCAATACTCCAAAGAGTACAAGAGTATAAACTGTTCCTCAATACTCCAAAGAGTACAAGAGTATAAACTGTTCCTCAATACTCCAAAGAGTACAAGAGTATAAACTGTTCCTCAATACTCCAAAGAGTACAAGAGTATAAACTGTTCCTCAATACTCCAAAGAGTACAAGAGTATAAACTGTTCCTCAATACTCCAAAGAGTACAAGAGTATAAACTGTTCCTCAATACTCCAAAGAGTACAAGAGTATAAACTGTTCCTCAATACTCCAAAGAGTACAAGAGTATAAACTGTTCCTCAATACTCCAAAGAGTACAAGAGTATAAACTGTTCCTCAATACTCCAAAGAGTACAAGAGTATAAACTGTTCCTCAATACTCCAAAGAGTACAAGAGTATAAACTGTTCCTCAATACTCCAAAGAGTACAAGAGTATAAACTGTTCCTCAATACTCCAAAGAGTACAAGAGTATAAACTGTTCCTCAATACTCCAAAGAGTACAAGAGTATAAACTGTTCCTCAATACTCCAAAGAGTACAAGAGTATAAACTGTTCCTCAATACTCCAAAGAGTACAAGAGTATAAACTGTTCCTCAATACTCCAAAGAGTACAAGAGTATAAACTGTTCCTCAATACTCCAAAGAGTACAAGAGTATAAACTGTTCCTCAATACTCCAAAGAGTACAAGAGTATAAACTGTTCCTCAATACTCCAAAGAGTACAAGAGTATAAACTGTTCCTCAATACTCCAAAGAGTACAAGAGTATAAACTGTTCCTCAATACTCCAAAGAGTACAAGAGTATAAACTGTTCCTCAATACTCCAAAGAGTACAAGAGTATAAACTGTTCCTCAATACTCCAAAGAGTACAAGAGTATAAACTGTTCCTCAATACTCCAAAGAGTACAAGAGTATAAACTGTTCCTCAATACTCCAAAGAGTACAAGAGTATAAACTGTTCCTCAATACTCCAAAGAGTACAAGAGTATAAACTGTTCCTCAATACTCCAAAGAGTACAAGAGTATAAACTGTTCCTCAATACTCCAAAGAGTACAAGAGTATAAACTGTTCCTCAATACTCCAAAGAGTACAAGAGTATAAACTGTTCCTCAATACTCCAAAGAGTACAAGAGTATAAACTGTTCCTCAATACTCCAAAGAGTACAAGAGTATAAACTGTTCCTCAATACTCCAAAGAGTACAAGAGTATAAACTGTTCCTCAATACTCCAAAGAGTACAAGAGTATAAACTGTTCCTCAATACTCCAAAGAGTACAAGAGTATAAACTGTTCCTCAATACTCCAAAGAGTACAAGAGTATAAACTGTTCCTCAATACTCCAAAGAGTACAAGAGTATAAACTGTTCCTCAATACTCCAAAGAGTACAAGAGTATAAACTGTTCCTCAATACTCCAAAGAGTACAAGAGTATAAACTGTTCCTCAATACTCCAAAGAGTACAAGAGTATAAACTGTTCCTCAATACTCCAAAGAGTACAAGAGTATAAACTGTTCCTCAATACTCCAAAGAGTACAAGAGTATAAACTGTTCCTCAATACTCCAAAGAGTACAAGAGTATAAACTGTTCCTCAATACTCCAAAGAGTACAAGAGTATAAACTGTTCCTCAATACTCCAAAGAGTACAAGAGTATAAACTGTTCCTCAATACTCCAAAGAGTACAAGAGTATAAACTGTTCCTCAATACTCCAAAGAGTACAAGAGTATAAACTGTTCCTCAATACTCCAAAGAGTACAAGAGTATAAACTGTTCCTCAATACTCCAAAGAGTACAAGAGTATAAACTGTTCCTCAATACTCCAAAGAGTACAAGAGTATAAACTGTTCCTCAATACTCCAAAGAGTACAAGAGTATAAACTGTTCCTCAATACTCCAAAGAGTACAAGAGTATAAACTGTTCCTCAATACTCCAAAGAGTACAAGAGTATAAACTGTTCCTCAATACTCCAAAGAGTACAAGAGTATAAACTGTTCCTCAATACTCCAAAGAGTACAAGAGTATAAACTGTTCCTCAATACTCCAAAGAGTACAAGAGTATAAACTGTTCCTCAATACTCCAAAGAGTACAAGAGTATAAACTGTTCCTCAATACTCCAAAGAGTACAAGAGTATAAACTGTTCCTCAATACTCCAAAGAGTACAAGAGTATAAACTGTTCCTCAATACTCCAAAGAGTACAAGAGTATAAACTGTTCCTCAATACTCCAAAGAGTACAAGAGTATAAACTGTTCCTCAATACTCCAAAGAGTACAAGAGTATAAACTGTTCCTCAATACTCCAAAGAGTACAAGAGTATAAACTGTTCCTCAATACTCCAAAGAGTACAAGAGTATAAACTGTTCCTCAATACTCCAAAGAGTACAAGAGTATAAACTGTTCCTCAATACTCCAAAGAGTACAAGAGTATAAACTGTTCCTCAATACTCCAAAGAGTACAAGAGTATAAACTGTTCCTCAATACTCCAAAGAGTACAAGAGTATAAACTGTTCCTCAATACTCCAAAGAGTACAAGAGTATAAACTGTTCCTCAATACTCCAAAGAGTACAAGAGTATAAACTGTTCCTCAATACTCCAAAGAGTACAAGAGTATAAACTGTTCCTCAATACTCCAAAGAGTACAAGAGTATAAACTGTTCCTCAATACTCCAAAGAGTACAAGAGTATAAACTGTTCCTCAATACTCCAAAGAGTACAAGAGTATAAACTGTTCCTCAATACTCCAAAGAGTACAAGAGTATAAACTGTTCCTCAATACTCCAAAGAGTACAAGAGTATAAACTGTTCCTCAATACTCCAAAGAGTACAAGAGTATAAACTGTTCCTCAATACTCCAAAGAGTACAAGAGTATAAACTGTTCCTCAATACTCCAAAGAGTACAAGAGTATAAACTGTTCCTCAATACTCCAAAGAGTACAAGAGTATAAACTGTTCCTCAATACTCCAAAGAGTACAAGAGTATAAACTGTTCCTCAATACTCCAAAGAGTACAAGAGTATAAACTGTTCCTCAATACTCCAAAGAGTACAAGAGTATAAACTGTTCCTCAATACTCCAAAGAGTACAAGAGTATAAACTGTTCCTCAATACTCCAAAGAGTACAAGAGTATAAACTGTTCCTCAATACTCCAAAGAGTACAAGAGTATAAACTGTTCCTCAATACTCCAAAGAGTACAAGAGTATAAACTGTTCCTCAATACTCCAAAGAGTACAAGAGTATAAACTGTTCCTCAATACTCCAAAGAGTACAAGAGTATAAACTGTTCCTCAATACTCCAAAGAGTACAAGAGTATAAACTGTTCCTCAATACTCCAAAGAGTACAAGAGTATAAACTGTTCCTCAATACTCCAAAGAGTACAAGAGTATAAACTGTTCCTCAATACTCCAAAGAGTACAAGAGTATAAACTGTTCCTCAATACTCCAAAGAGTACAAGAGTATAAACTGTTCCTCAATACTCCAAAGAGTACAAGAGTATAAACTGTTCCTCAATACTCCAAAGAGTACAAGAGTATAAACTGTTCCTCAATACTCCAAAGAGTACAAGAGTATAAACTGTTCCTCAATACTCCAAAGAGTACAAGAGTATAAACTGTTCCTCAATACTCCAAAGAGTACAAGAGTATAAACTGTTCCTCAATACTCCAAAGAGTACAAGAGTATAAACTGTTCCTCAATACTCCAAAGAGTACAAGAGTATAAACTGTTCCTCAATACTCCAAAGAGTACAAGAGTATAAACTGTTCCTCAATACTCCAAAGAGTACAAGAGTATAAACTGTTCCTCAATACTCCAAAGAGTACAAGAGTATAAACTGTTCCTCAATACTCCAAAGAGTACAAGAGTATAAACTGTTCCTCAATACTCCAAAGAGTACAAGAGTATAAACTGTTCCTCAATACTCCAAAGAGTACAAGAGTATAAACTGTTCCTCAATACTCCAAAGAGTACAAGAGTATAAACTGTTCCTCAATACTCCAAAGAGTACAAGAGTATAAACTGTTCCTCAATACTCCAAAGAGTACAAGAGTATAAACTGTTCCTCAATACTCCAAAGAGTACAAGAGTATAAACTGTTCCTCAATACTCCAAAGAGTACAAGAGTATAAACTGTTCCTCAATACTCCAAAGAGTACAAGAGTATAAACTGTTCCTCAATACTCCAAAGAGTACAAGAGTATAAACTGTTCCTCAATACTCCAAAGAGTACAAGAGTATAAACTGTTCCTCAATACTCCAAAGAGTACAAGAGTATAAACTGTTCCTCAATACTCCAAAGAGTACAAGAGTATAAACTGTTCCTCAATACTCCAAAGAGTACAAGAGTATAAACTGTTCCTCAATACTCCAAAGAGTACAAGAGTATAAACTGTTCCTCAATACTCCAAAGAGTACAAGAGTATAAACTGTTCCTCAATACTCCAAAGAGTACAAGAGTATAAACTGTTCCTCAATACTCCAAAGAGTACAAGAGTATAAACTGTTCCTCAATACTCCAAAGAGTACAAGAGTATAAACTGTTCCTCAATACTCCAAAGAGTACAAGAGTATAAACTGTTCCTCAATACTCCAAAGAGTACAAGAGTATAAACTGTTCCTCAATACTCCAAAGAGTACAAGAGTATAAACTGTTCCTCAATACTCCAAAGAGTACAAGAGTATAAACTGTTCCTCAATACTCCAAAGAGTACAAGAGTATAAACTGTTCCTCAATACTCCAAAGAGTACAAGAGTATAAACTGTTCCTCAATACTCCAAAGAGTACAAGAGTATAAACTGTTCCTCAATACTCCAAAGAGTACAAGAGTATAAACTGTTCCTCAATACTCCAAAGAGTACAAGAGTATAAACTGTTCCTCAATACTCCAAAGAGTACAAGAGTATAAACTGTTCCTCAATACTCCAAAGAGTACAAGAGTATAAACTGTTCCTCAATACTCCAAAGAGTACAAGAGTATAAACTGTTCCTCAATACTCCAAAGAGTACAAGAGTATAAACTGTTCCTCAATACTCCAAAGAGTACAAGAGTATAAACTGTTCCTCAATACTCCAAAGAGTACAAGAGTATAAACTGTTCCTCAATACTCCAAAGAGTACAAGAGTATAAACTGTTCCTCAATACTCCAAAGAGTACAAGAGTATAAACTGTTCCTCAATACTCCAAAGAGTACAAGAGTATAAACTGTTCCTCAATACTCCAAAGAGTACAAGAGTATAAACTGTTCCTCAATACTCCAAAGAGTACAAGAGTATAAACTGTTCCTCAATACTCCAAAGAGTACAAGAGTATAAACTGTTCCTCAATACTCCAAAGAGTACAAGAGTATAAACTGTTCCTCAATACTCCAAAGAGTACAAGAGTATAAACTGTTCCTCAATACTCCAAAGAGTACAAGAGTATAAACTGTTCCTCAATACTCCAAAGAGTACAAGAGTATAAACTGTTCCTCAATACTCCAAAGAGTACAAGAGTATAAACTGTTCCTCAATACTCCAAAGAGTACAAGAGTATAAACTGTTCCTCAATACTCCAAAGAGTACAAGAGTATAAACTGTTCCTCAATACTCCAAAGAGTACAAGAGTATAAACTGTTCCTCAATACTCCAAAGAGTACAAGAGTATAAACTGTTCCTCAATACTCCAAAGAGTACAAGAGTATAAACTGTTCCTCAATACTCCAAAGAGTACAAGAGTATAAACTGTTCCTCAATACTCCAAAGAGTACAAGAGTATAAACTGTTCCTCAATACTCCAAAGAGTACAAGAGTATAAACTGTTCCTCAATACTCCAAAGAGTACAAGAGTATAAACTGTTCCTCAATACTCCAAAGAGTACAAGAGTATAAACTGTTCCTCAATACTCCAAAGAGTACAAGAGTATAAACTGTTCCTCAATACTCCAAAGAGTACAAGAGTATAAACTGTTCCTCAATACTCCAAAGAGTACAAGAGTATAAACTGTTCCTCAATACTCCAAAGAGTACAAGAGTATAAACTGTTCCTCAATACTCCAAAGAGTACAAGAGTATAAACTGTTCCTCAATACTCCAAAGAGTACAAGAGTATAAACTGTTCCTCAATACTCCAAAGAGTACAAGAGTATAAACTGTTCCTCAATACTCCAAAGAGTACAAGAGTATAAACTGTTCCTCAATACTCCAAAGAGTACAAGAGTATAAACTGTTCCTCAATACTCCAAAGAGTACAAGAGTATAAACTGTTCCTCAATACTCCAAAGAGTACAAGAGTATAAACTGTTCCTCAATACTCCAAAGAGTACAAGAGTATAAACTGTTCCTCAATACTCCAAAGAGTACAAGAGTATAAACTGTTCCTCAATACTCCAAAGAGTACAAGAGTATAAACTGTTCCTCAATACTCCAAAGAGTACAAGAGTATAAACTGTTCCTCAATACTCCAAAGAGTACAAGAGTATAAACTGTTCCTCAATACTCCAAAGAGTACAAGAGTATAAACTGTTCCTCAATACTCCAAAGAGTACAAGAGTATAAACTGTTCCTCAATACTCCAAAGAGTACAAGAGTATAAACTGTTCCTCAATACTCCAAAGAGTACAAGAGTATAAACTGTTCCTCAATACTCCAAAGAGTACAAGAGTATAAACTGTTTTACCGACACGGCGTGCCAAGAAGGATCATTCATGACAACGGTCCGCAATTCATAAGCAAAGCCTTCGTCAGATTCTGCAACAAGTTCAAAATCGAAGATGTTTCGTCGACAGCTTACTACCCCGCTGCGAACGGATTAGCTGAAGCGTTTAACAAGACGATCATTAAGATCCTGTCCAAGCTCGTGAAGACCAATAAACGAGACTGGGACGATAAACTCGGTGAAGCACTCTGGGCTTATCGCACCACCATACGCACGCCTACAGGAGCTACCCCGTATTCGCTGGTATACGGATGTGAAGCTGTGCTACCGCTGGAAATTCAGATTCCGTCCCTTCGGATCGCCCTCGCAACGGAGATGACGACGGAGGAACAACATCAGAAGCGTCTCGAAGAGCTTGAGAGGCTGAATGAAAAGCGCTTGGAAGCTCAACAACAAATTGAGTTCTATCAGGCCAGGATGTCTAGGGCTTTTAACAAAAGAGTCCGACAGAGAAGCTTCAAGGAAGGAGATCTGGTCCTCGCTGCTCGCCGACCAATAATTCTCACCTCCAAGAAGAAAGGTAAATTCGAACCCAAATGGGAAGGACCGTTTGTAATAGACACAGTCTATTCAAACGGCGCATATCGCCTGATTACTCAAGAGGGCGCCAGGCAATTAATGCCAATAAATGGGAAGTTCCTGAAAAAGTACTATCCCTAGTACATTCAGGATAACTCATTTACCGGGAAGTTCCTCGAAGAATATTACTGTAGGCATCGAAAATTGCCTATAGGTCTCCACAAACAGTTCAGTGTTAACGAGCGACAATGAACATCACCATCCGGCCCACATGAGCCTAATCAACATCGATGAACGATTGAAGTGAATCGACGAGCCACGTGAGCGGATAGGATTTCGGAACAACGAAGACC
>NC_033798.1:48121269-48127575 GCF_001876935.1 Asparagus officinalis
TCCGACGCATTGACAGTCGGCGAGGACCGTGTGGATGAGTCTCTCGCAGTGGCACTGAGGATTCGCCTCTGGGATAGTGCGTTTGCGAGTTAAATATTCTCTGAGGTCTTCTACGGGCGGTTGGTGACAACCCCCGGCCTCAGAAGAGTCGCTCTGGTGAGTCGACGAGAGGTTTTTGGGTGCGCCCTCTGGTGCGCGTTGGATGGAATGCTTTGGTGCTGGAGTCGAGCGATCTCGCCTTGACTGGCGAGTCTTCGCGTTTGAGCGAGCTCCAGTACGTGGGCGGGTTTCACCCCTTCGCCTGGAAGAGTGGGTTCGCGAGGACTCGTCTACTTCTCTACCTTTACGTTTATCCGTCAAATGGTTATGACGATCGCGAGGACTCGCCTACTTCTCTACCTTTACGTTTATCCGTCAAATGGTTATGACGAGGCTCGCCAGCCTTCGAGGATTCGCCTACTCGGGTAGGCTCACTCCTTGGGAGTGAGTTATTCGCATCAGGGATATGACCTGAGAAGCGAAGTCTTCCCGAGCGGGCGGCTCTGCCTTCCTCAGTTGGCGCTCCTGACTTGGAGGGCCTCCCAATGTCGGGCAGTTTGCCTTCTCGCCTAGCGTTCCTCGGGCCCGTATGATGGCTCAGGCCGTTATGAGGAACGGAGGTTTGGACCTCCTGTCTGACGAGTTCCTGCCGCCGCTGTTGGTTAGTTCTCCCAACGGGGAGAACGTCACCGCGAGCTGTGGCAGCGTGGTTTGTGCCGGAGTGAACCGGCGTTCCCTTCGGGGTAGGTGTCTGCGGGGATCGCTTGGCGACCCATTTGGCAGACCCTTGCCCTTTGCGCTCGACCCCCGGCTTGGCGTTGATCGATTGTGATGGAACGGGTTCTTCCGATGAGACTCGGGTAGAACCCGTAGGTGCAGAGGCTTTGACCGTCTGAGGTCGGCCTCGACGCACGACTCTGTGACGTTTGCGGGACGCATCGCCACCAGAGGAGGAGGAGGACAAGTACTCTTCGTACTTGGCCTGGTCGAACTCAATTTCTAGGGACTCCACTGTCGTCCCTACAGCAACCTCATCAAACTGAGCCACCACCATTTCACTCGATGAAACAGCTTCTCCCACTGTGGTCGCCATCTTCTGTAGGGTGAATATTTGATTTCCCGAAAAAAGGGAGTTTCGTTTGTATTTATAAGAAAGCTTATTACAAACTAATGATCAAATAGTTACAACAGAAGCAGAGGGAAGGCCCTCTTTGTTTTGTGTGGGGACTTTTAGGTGGCTACAGGATGCTTCGCTCGATGCTCGTGTCGAGTCTGCTTCCCTTGGACCGTTCGAATGAGGTTGCTGGAGAGCTTCAGTTCGCAGTAGAAGCTCAACTTGAGAGAGTTCGGGTCTGTTTAGTTCGCCGGCGATCGGAGCTCGGAACTAAGCAGTAGTGCTGCAATGCAAAGAAAGTTGTGCAGAGAGCTTGGTCTCAACTCTTTTTCCTAAGTTTTGCGACCTCCTCTCCAGTGTGCCGGAAGAGGCTTTTAAATGGGAGAAGGACAACTTGACTCCTCCTTGAATTGTGGGATGTGACCACATCTTCTTCAGAGACGTCTAGCTGTTCCTCGAAACCATGATCGGTCATTCCAGGGATTGTGCTTTATGTCCTGTCACCTACGATGGGAAGGCCCATTCTTGTATGTGAGGCAACAAACGACTACTATCCGAGTGGATTTGACCAGCATTAATGAACCGCATTTATGAGTCCGCAGATCGATGAGGCGTCTGTCCGATCACCAGTACTGTGCGTGACCGCCCGGCGTGCTTTGAGCACGACGCTTTCTCCTTTCCGGTCAGGAGAGGCGGTGAAGTAGGTGTACAGTACTCGAGTGAGTCTAGCCAGCTTGCCGAGTGCCGGCGGACCCAGCTCCAGACTCAGACAGCCGAGGTGAGTCGCATTTATGAATGCTCAGGTTGACTCGACACCTGTCCAGCTCCTTCGCGCTGTGCGCACTGTGGGCGGCCGTTTTGACGGCCCTGGGGTACTGTGCTCTCTCTCCCTTTGGGTCGAGAGAGGTGGGAAGGCCCACCTCAGCACGTGGGGTAGTGGATACCCAGCTGTACTGACGGTTTTGGGGCTTGCTGGCGGATTCGACTCCGAACTCGGGCAGGCGAGTTGAGCGAAGAGCAAATTTCCGCCATCCTGATCGCTCCTGACTCATGCTGGCGAGTCGACCGTTAGGCGAACCTGGATTTGAGCACAGTCGACGTCTACGCGGTTTAGGTCCGTGTCAGAGAACTGGGCGTGCGAACTCTTCTCGTAGACAAATTCCCTGTAGACCCATAGAGGTATTTTTTACCGTCTACAAGACCCCCTTCAAAGTTTTCGGACCTAAACTGGCTTGCGTGTGGTCTGGAACACTTTGAATGAAGAAACTGTTGGCGAAGCAAGTGCCTTCGATTTCTCTTAGGATTTTTAGCAAACCCTCAGCTATCAACGGGTTTGATGTGCCTTTACCGATTACCGTTTGAATCGGGCTAGCCATACTATTCTCCTCAGTATGATGAGTTGTCGAACAGTTTCTCTTAGGCTTAATGCTAAGATTTCTGCTCTAACCCTTAGCCATCTGGGGCGTGGGTTTCAACCGTTTAAGCAAGGTCATTCTTTTGGCTTTGTTCGTAATTTTACCTTTGAGGGCGAATGCATCGTCAAGGCGAAATTAATTTTTGAGAGCCAATTCTCGCGCGACTCGTGGGGTTATGCCCAGTATTTGCAGGCGAAACCCTTCCTTTTGTAGGCGGAACCGGATCTGACGAGAGATGAGCCACGCGTCTGCTGACAGAGCCTCGTGCTTCCCAGCTAAGACATTGGATCGTGGCGATCGTGACTTGACAGCACGATCCTCGTGCGTTTCGCCCTGCGACGTATCGTGGCCGTGGTTCTCGGACTCAACCGTCGGATTCCAACGCTAATCTCGGTCCCTTCGATGCACTGAGGGTGATCTGGGCCGTCGAATTTGATCGTGGCCCCGTTTCCTGTCCGTTAGGGTTTTCGCCTTTCGAGGGCAGTCGTGGTCACGTGGGCAACTCCGCCCTTCTAAATCAGCCGTTTTCCTCCATTGGGATTTACCGTGCTTTCAAATCTCGAAAGGGAACATCCAAGGAAAGAATTCCCGCTTCCTCTTACAATGGCTCCGAAACCTAAGAGGTGCAAAGTGAGGGGTGCAGGTCCCGGACGTTACTCCGACCGTCTCTCTGCCGGCATGCCTGCTGGTGCTCTGGAGTCGTGCCCAGGTACGTTGATGGATTCGTTGGGCGATCCCTTGCAGGCCTTAGGCGTCGGATTTAGGGAGATGAGTGTTGCTTATTTCCCCGATTTGGGGCAAAGTTTGCCCTATTTTGCCTTTAGAGGATGAGTACTGTCCCCGCGGGCGAATTCTCCAGTGGGGAGGAGACGAACCCCTTTTTCGTAAGGCGAGTTCGGCCCTTCCCATTAGAGGGGAGTGTAGTCCGTAGGGACAGACCTCGTTCGAAGTGGGTTCCCCCTTTCGATAGGCGATTTCGCCTTCCTATGTTCGATGGGCGATTTCACCTCTACAGCGGATTTTGTCTCAATTGACTTTCTATTTCTTGTTGCAGCGACCTTCCCTGATGAGGCTTTCCCGGAGGGTGTGGCCGTTGGCCACGTCGGGGCTAAGAGCTACACGGCCCCTTCTCGTTTTCCCTCGTTGGCTCCAGTACCCTTGTTCACTGCTGATAAGCTGCATGGTCTGGTACAGAGGGTCACGGATGGTCATCACTTGACCCTGCGCGAGCTGACGACCAATGCGGCGCTGACAGATGAGGCCAGGGCAGAGCTGCCGAAACCTCAATTTCTGTTCGGCGACTCCATGACCGACCCTTCTGCCCTGTTGCTCAAAGAGAGCCGGTGGTTCCGCACGGTAGAGGGGACCCATTATTACCTCCCCAGCATGCCGAGAGGGTTTTCGATTGTTGAGCTGCGGTCCCTCGCGATTCCTCGGACGATGAACTGGGATTTGACCCCCACTCAGGACGGGGTCACTTGTGGCGTCTTTACGGGTTCTACGGCTGGGTATGGAGTGGAGAGCTCATGTAAGCGCGTGACGGGTCTGCGCCCTGGCTTAGTGTCTGCTGAACCGCCCGTGGGGGAATCGACAGCGGTGGCGGAGACTTTCCGTCACCGCTTCTTCCGAGTCGGTGGAAGCTTTCCCCCGAAGGACTTCAGGGCCCCGGGGTGGGTTTACTCTGCGCCAGGCAGCGACACGTGGTGGTCCAAGATCACCGACTATGTTTTGGCCGAGAATGCTGACCTCAAAGGCACAGAGCTGTATGTGGCCCTCGAAGCCACTCGACATGGCCTGCGGATCAACGCTTCTCAATTCCATAGCATTCTGGAATTGTATTGTGCGGAAAGCGGCACGTTTTTCACTCCCAATGGTGAGCTTGGTATCACCCCCTTCGAGATGCACGACGTGTCGGGGCTGCCTCTGGGAGACTTCCCTTATGAGGAATACGTCCCTGATCAAGATGAGATCGATCAGCTGTCGGACAATTCCCCTCTGGCGGTTGAAACTCTGTGGGAGTTACTCTGTCACTTCCACATATGCCTCAGTACCTTAGGGGCCTCGGATCATAAGGGGAAGAGGAAGAAGACCCCAGGGATTAGCCACAAGAATTGGGCTGATTATCTGTTCCCTGGGAACGATGTCAAGGGGAAGCCCGCTCTCCCGTTAGGCGCGTGCGACCAGCCCGAAGTGGAGGCGAGGACAGCTAAAGAAGGAAGCACCATTACTCTTGACCGCGACGAGGGCGGATTTAAGGCTGGTACGGTCCTTCACTCATTCCATCATCAGGCGAAGTTTCTCATTTCGGGGAAGGCGCTGCTCGCGGGGTACCTCATGTTATGGCTGAAGAGGTGCGTAATCCCCACTCACTCCTTCGAGGCTCTTCCTATAGAGGTCGTGTATCCGGCGGTTTGCCTGGCTCACGGGAAGGCTTATTCCCTGGTATCGGCGACGATAGCGTGTATCCATCGGGGGCTCCGTACTCTGACGAGCCAATTCTGCCGTGTGTCGGTCCTCGACGAGGGGGAAGGAGAAGTTATCAGAACCCCCAATCCTAGGGTGGGGCTACCGTATACCTACTTGATGGCATGGTTCGTCTATCACTGCGAATGCTTGATGAGTGCCCCGGCAGCGCTTCAGGGAGACAAGTTTGTTCCCTTCGTCCAGCGTTTGGAGAGGTGCTCTTGGAAGTGCAAGGACATCCCCGATACGAGGAAGACGCTCTCCCACTTCGGGCACTATAATTTTCGTCGATCTTTTCCTTACTTTAGCGGGGGTGGATATGGAGAATCTCTCAGGGATGCGCCGACGGCGGATCACCACACAATCCTTTCCCGTGGTGCCTTTCGCTGGTTGGTGGACATTCGACCAGGGTATCACGTTCTGAGAACAGGCTCCACATGCTATCTCGAGCCATACATCCCTTGCAGGTTTGCCCGCCAGTTTGGGTATGATCAATTGTATGTGGGCAACGCCAACCCTCGCCTACACTTCGAAGGAGGACTGGTTGACGGCGCTCGGGGGTGGTTCTGGACCCATGCTGGAGGTACTCAAGCTCGTTTTGAGTTGCCTGCGAAGGACCGCGATTTACACCACACGCTCTTGTACTGTCGGTGGTATCGGGGTGCTAGTGCTGACCCTGCCAACTTCTGGTTCCAAAGCTCATGTCTGGCGGAACGCGATCGTCCCATCAGGGGCTCTCTCCGTTCTTCAAAGAGAAGGGGCCACCAAACCGCTAGGGAGTTGTTCTCGGAGGATCCAGTGGAGGACTGTGAGAGCTTCGATGCTGGTGGCGAATCTGAGGTTCCCGATGTTCGAGCTCCGGTTCAGAGTCCGACAATCGGACAAATGGGGGCACCTTTGCTATCCCCGAGTAGCTCGCTTCTCTCGAAGCGTCAGCGGGAGGCGGTGGCCGAGAGTTCCAGAGCGGAGGCGGCCAAGAAGGCTCGCTGTGATGGGACAGTCGGGACCATCCAAGTGGCAGGGGGTCGGGATGACGTTTCTCCGATAAGGATTCCTGGAGTGGCTCTGTCCGGGTCTGGAGTGGCTCCGTCTGGGTCTGGAGTGGCTCCGTCTGGGTCTGGAGTGGCTCCGTCTGGGTCTGGAGTGGCTCCGTCTGGGTCTGGAGTGGCTCCGTCTGGGTCTGGAGTGGCTCCGTCTGGGTCTGGAGTGGCTCCGTCTGGGTCTGGAGTGGCTCCGTCTGGGTCTGGAGTGGCTCCGTCTGGGTCTGGAGCCGTG
>NC_033798.1:48139941-48141334 GCF_001876935.1 Asparagus officinalis
GGCTCTTCGGCCTCCAGCCTCTTGATCATGTTTTTGACTTGCTCGCCTTAGCGAACAAGCTCTTTCCAAGTCCGGGTCTCTACTGCTCCGATCTTGAACAAGATATGGATCGACAGGTTGTTGCGGCACATCTCAATCAGTGTCGACTCGGAAACTTGGTCCTGACAGTGGACCGATCGATTCCGAAATCTCTTCACGAAGTCGTTGACTGACTCTGACTTCCGCTGCTTCTCAGCAAGGAGTGTGGCCATTGACACTTCGGTGTCGTCGTCGAAGAAGAGGGCGAGGAAGAGCTTCTCAACATCGGCCCATGCCTTGATAGAGCCGGGCTCCAGTTTATGGAACCATTCAAAGGCCACCCCCTTGAGGGTACCTATGAACAGTCGAGTCCCGGTGAGGAATCCGGTCTGCGCCATGAAGTAATAGATATGTTGCGAGGGTGACCCCTTGCCATCGAACTGCACCAAACTGATTGGTTTGAACTTCGCCGGGTATGGGACCGTGTCCTATTCGATAGGGTAGGGATGTACCACCCCCAGCTTGTTCATGTTTTGCTGAAGCTTCAGCGCGTTGAGCTGGTCCTGGAACTCGTCGAATCTTTTGTCACGGGTGCTATCCGCGGTGTGCGACGTTCCTATCGATGTTTTGGAGGAGTAATCGGACTGTCGATCATCCTCCGTCTCAGCCGCTGGACGGTGAGGAGGTACCCACTCCTTGTCCCTAGTTTGCCGGGATAAGGGACGTTGGGTCCTCCTCTTCTTCTTCTTGTTCAGCAGTTGCTTCATCATTTCTCTTAGAGAGTCGATGGTTGCCTGCTATTCCTCCAGCTTTTGAGCCATTGTCTGCTCGGTGTTGAGTTCGGTCATGTGCACTCTCGCCTGCGCGTCTTAACTTGAGCGCGAGGTCTGAGATGTGGTCGCCGCCGAATGAACCTCGTCTTCACCGCAGGAGGGGGGTACCAGGGTAGAGTAATCAAACCCGATGCTTACCCCCCTGTGACTACGCGTTCGCTGGAATATGCCGTCTTGACGGCGTCGTGCGAACCAGTGTTAGGTCTCAGGACGGAGTCTGAGTCTGGCGAGTCGGAGAGTACCACCTTCCCCTTATCCGTCATGTTAACTGTGGCGGATGCGAGCTCTAGGTCGTCAGCAGCGCGTCTTTGTTGGTGACGACGCCTTCGACGGGAGGGCCTTGGTCGAGAGGACTGTTGATAGTGCGTTTGCGAGTTAAGTATTCCCTAAGGTCTTCTGTGGGCGGTTGGTGACAACCCCCAGCTTCAGAAGAGTCGCTCGGGTGAGCGCATGAGAGATTTTTGGGCGCGCTCTCTGGTGCGCGTTGGGTGGAATGCTTTGGTGCTGGAGTTGGGCGACCTCGCCTTGACTGGCGAGTATTC
>NC_033798.1:48141492-48142689 GCF_001876935.1 Asparagus officinalis
TACCTCTCTGCCTTTACGTTTATCCGCCAAATGGTTATGGCGAGGCTCGCCAGCCTTCGAGGATTCGCCTACTCGGGTAGGCTCGTTCGCTCGGTGTGGTTTATTCGCATCAGGGATGTGACCTGAGAAGCGAAGTCCTCCTGAGCGGATGGTTCTGCCGTCCTCGGTTGGTGCTCCTGATCTGGAGGTCCTTCCGACATCGGGCAGTTTGCCTTCTCGTCTAATGTTTCTCGGGCCTGTATGATGGTTCAGGCCATTGTGAGAAACGGAGGTTGGGACCTCCTGTCTGACGAGCGTTTGCCGTTGCTGTTGGCTAGCTCTCCCGGTGAGGGGAGCGTCGCCGCGGGCTGTGGCAGTGCAGTTTGTGCCGGAGTGAACCGACGTTTCCTCCGAGGCAGGTGTCTGCGTGGACCGATTGGCGATCCATTTGTCAGACCCTTGCATCTTGCGCTCGATCTCTGGCTTGGCCTTGATCGATTGCGAGGGAGTGGGCTCCTCCGACAAGACTCGGGTGGAACCTTCAGGTGCGGAAGCTTTGACCGTCTGAGGTCGGCTTCGGCGCACGACTCTGTGGCGTTTGCGGGACGCATCGCCACCAGAGGATGAGGAAGACAAGTACTCTTCGTACTTGGCCTGGTCGAACTCAATCTCCAGGGACTCTACAGTCGTCCCGACAGCAACTTCGTCAAATTGAGCCACCACCATTTCGTTCGATGAAACAGCTCCTCCCACTGTGGTCGCCATCTTCTGTATGGTGTAAATTTGATTTCCCGAAAAACAGGGAGTGTTCGTTTGTATTAATAAGAAAGCTTATTACAAACTAATAATCAAATGGTTACAACAGAAGCAGAGGGAATGCCCTCTTTGTTTTGTGTGGGGAGTTCAGGTCTGCTTAGTTCGCCGGCGAGCGGAGCTCAGAACTAGGCAGTGGTGCTGTAATGCAAGGATCTGCTAACAGCTCGGTCTCAATTACTTTTCTCCAAGTTTTGCGACCTCTCCTCCAATGGATCGGAGCTCAGAACTAGGCAGTGGTGCTGTAATGCAAGGATCTGCTAACAGCTCGGTCTCAATTACTTTTCTCCAAGTTTTGCGACCTCTCCTCCAATGTGCTGGAAGGGGCTTTTAAAAGGAAGAAGGACAGCTTGACTACTCCTTGAATTATGGGATGTGACCATACATTGTTTGGAGACGTCCCGC
>NC_033798.1:48143689-48169519 GCF_001876935.1 Asparagus officinalis
TGCAGAGGGATCCCTAAGACCTGCATGACCCTATAAGGCATGATGCTGAGTGCGGAGCCCGGGTCAACCCGGACACGACTGATTTCGGAAGATCCGATATACCCCGTGTAGTATAGCGTCCTGTCGTGCTTATGTTTGACCTGCATGTCTTCTTGAGTAAATGATATGCAGGGTAAACTTCTTGCCGCTTGTAGACATTGCCGACAAGTTTGATCTTCAGAAGCTTCGGAGATCGGAGTGACTTGGGTGATAAAACTCTCTGTATTCTTCAACGCTTCAATTAAAGCTTCCTTGGTGGTTTTGGACAACCTTAGGAGCTCATATAGCGTAATTCTGGCTGGTATGTTAGCCAACTGTGCCATGACATTGAATTGGAATGGATTGCTCGACTCCCCGTGTTCCTGGTGGAGATTCCTGTTAAACTGGAGTTCTTTTTGTTTCCCCTTATCAACTGGCTTTTTGGGGACAGAACCCCCAGCGTCTTGGGGTGGTTCCTCAACTTCTTGAGCATTCTGGCCGTAGTCTTTCAAGTAAGTCTTTCCAGACCGAGTACCAGGGTTGTCTCCTGGATATGCAGCCAGGGCAATCCTCTCTTCCTCTGAATCTGTGAGGGTCTTGAGGTGATCATCATTCTCAGTAATGGAGGAGCTAATCATGTTGGAAGACTTAGCCTTGCCTCCTTTCTTCTTGGACGAGGTATTCGTGCATTGTTGGTCTCCCACTAGATCAGGGTGAACCCACATGATTTCTCCTTTTGAGGTGGTGAGGGGTATCAACCCCTTGTCTTTCTGACTGTGCAAGTCAGTATTCTTCAGACGCATTTCTAACCCCTTGTCTTTCTGACTGTGCAAGTCAGTATTCTTCAGACGCATTTCTCCCTTGTGGATGGGGATAATGCCATCTGTGGTCGCCACTGGAGGGAAATCACCGAACTGGACTGTTATCATGTTGGTAGAGACAGTCTTCTGTTCAGGTTTTAGAGTAAGCACTTTGGCGTCCACCAAATTCTGGAGGATGTCTTTAAAGATGTAACATCTTCTAGTAGGATGTCCCAAGAACCTGTGATAGCGGCAGTAATTAGGGTCATCTACCTTCCCTGCCTCCTCTGGCTTCCTAATTTCAGGAAGCTGTAACTTGTTGTTCTTCCGCAGTAGCTGGAACAAGGTGTCCACATGCTCCTCCTTGAAGAAATACTGTTTGGGCACTTTTTGCTTATTTGAAGCTTTGCCCTGCTTCGTGGGCGGTGGTACTTGAGAGTAGTCGGCTGCTAGGGTCTCTTTTCCCTTAGTTGTTCTGGTTGCGTTGCTGCTGCTGTTGCGGTTTGGGCTGTGCAGCTTCTTCGGCTTTCACCCGAGCCACAATCTCTTCAGCTTGTTCTCCTTGCGAAACAAGTTGTCTCCAGGAGCGACACTCCGCTACCCCTATCTGGGCGAGGAGCTGAGTCTGCAAGTTGTGTCTGCAAGTTTCAACCTGGGTTGACTGAGTCATACCTGAGGGGCATCGCAATGCCATGCTGCGGAATCTCTCCACGTAGGCCTTGATGGATTCTCCCTTTCTCTGCGAGAAGAGTTGGGACAGAAACTTCCGTATCATCCTCAAAGAACCTAGCCAAGAAAAGCCTTTCCAAATCTACCCATTTCTGAATAGATCCAGCAGGCAGTTTCATAAACCATTCAAAGGCTACTCCTTTAAGAGTGCCTATGAACAAGCGTGTCAAGATGGCATCGTTCGCCACAACATCTCCAGTTTGAGATTTGAAGTAGTAGATGTGCTGATTTGGCGATCCTGTGCCATCGAACGGTTGCAAGGTTGGAGCTTTGAACTTCGGCGGGTATGGAGCTATATCCCACTCAGCAGGATAAGGCCTCACCACTCCTTCTTCACGGAGCTCACTTCTGTTGGCGATTGCATTGAGGCGAGCTTCCAGTTCATCCATTTTAGTGGACTGAGGGTGCAGTTCTTTTTCCACCTCTTTCTCTCCTTCAGAAGAGGATCCCAGGTTGCGAGTCTCACGATCCGAATGCTCGGTCACTTTCTGTTTCCCTTTGGAGGTTGTCCTCCGGGAAGATTCGGGTTTTTGGCCTTTTTCTGCCAGAACTTGGGCCAACATGTCCTTCAATTGGAGAAGTGTCTCCTGTTGCACCTGGAGCATGACGTGATGTTCGTCCACTCTTTTGACTATGTCCTCGGGATTTCCCGCCATATAAGCAGATACCTCCTGTGGTCCGACCGAGCTCGAAGATTGAGATTCGGCTATTGTCGAATATTCATCACTTGTTGTAATCCATTTGGCTAACTTTTGATAGTTAACCGGGCGAATAGCTCCTGTCTGAGTCCGAGTATGCCTATATACTCCCTCAAACTCATCACAGATTTCCCGAACAGTCGGGGAATGACTTGTTTGTGACTCATCAGAATCAGGATGTGAGGATTTGCCTCTGCCGACCATGTTGATGGTGACCTCAGGATATTCGATTTCAGAGGTCTTCTTTTTGTGGCGACGCTGTCGTTTAGCGCCTAGGCGTAGGTGAACAACAACTGCATTAGGAGAGAACAGCGGAAATGAGCCGTTCACACTGGCATGAATGGGCTACTTGCTGTGTTGGCCTTCCTCTTGTCAATAGCTCACGCAAGTCGGAGACCTGGGAAAGATCTCGTGAAGGTGGAGATGGAACCCCCTGCCCTTGGATGGGTTGAACATGAATCTCAAATCCATGTTGTCCCTTTTGAACCTGACGGACCGTGTCATGCTCTTGATAAGAAACACGAGAGTCGCGTTTAGGTTTATAAACACGAGGCTGAGGCCTGTGTTTGATTGATGGACTAGATCCTTGTGGATCTTGTCCTGATTGAACGCACACTTGTGGTGTGCGTTTTGATGTTGAAACAGACCCCTGAGGGTCGTTCTTTGTTTGAACGCACACTTGTGGTGTGCGTTTAGATGAAGAAACAGATCCCTGAGGGTCGTTCTTTGCTGGAACGCACACTTGTGATGTGCGTTTGGTTGATAACCCAGACCCCTGAGAGTCGGGTTTTGATTGAACGCACACTTGTGGCGTGCGTTTGTTTGATGACCCAGACCCCTGAGGGTCGGGTTTTGATTGAACGCACACTTGTGGCGTGCGTTTGTTTGATGACCCAGACCCCTGAGGGTCGGGTTTTGATTGAACGCACACTTGTGGCGTGCGTTTGTTTGATGACCCAGACCCCTGAGGGTCGGGTTTTGATTGAACGCACACTTGTGGCGTGCGTTTGTTTGATGACCCAGACCCCTGAGGGTCGGGTTTTGATTGAACGCACACTTGTGGCGTGCGTTTGTTTGATGACCCAGACCCCTGAGGGTCGGGTTTTGATTGAACGCACACTTGTGGTGTGCGTTTGGTTGTTTGAACAGACCCTTGAGGGTCTTGTTTTGACTGAACGCACGGTTGTGGCGTGCGTTTGAATGATTGAACGTGCCTTTGGAGGTCACGTTTTGGGACGCACTTTTGAGGTGTGCGTCTATGTTGAACAACGCGCCACTGAGGGTCGCGTTTGAGTTGAATAACCCGAGGCTCATAGTCGGGTTCATTGCCACGAAGTGTGCGTTCTGGAGCAGAAACGCACAGTTCGGGCACAAGCTCAGAAACGCAGTCTTTGCGTTGTGCAGTAGCTTGGCTGTTCCGCAAGTATGCTCGCCGTAAGGATCTTCTCCTTCGTCGAGCAGCATTTTTCTTAGCCTGTTTCAAGGCCTTGGCCGCGGCATCGTCGGCGTTGGTTGGGCTTTCCTCCGACATAGGTCTTTTTTGACCTATTATTTGCCGTAGTGATACGGGGGAGGAATCTTCAACTCGCAGAGCGAGTTTAAGGTCTTGGCCAAAGGAGAGGGCTTTCTTTGGCATCTCAGCAGTAGTGTTGACCTCCGTAGAGGTCCTGTGGGTATCACGCCTAGCTTTTGGGCTAAGGGACCCAGAGGAGAGGACCTCCTCATACTTGGCTTGGTCGAACTCTACGACGAGAGTTTCGACGGTGGTTCCTGTAAGGTGAACGTCGGATTGCGCCACCACTTCCTCGTCAGAGAAGCTATTCCCCAGCGGAGTCGCCATCTTTTGTTTGTTGGAAATTTGATGTAAAAAGACAAAGAAAGAAAATTTGACTTGTATTCTCTCAAAATCGATTACAATTTGGATTCCGATTACAAAAGAGAGGAGAATGAATTTGATTCTCCCCTTTGTTTAAAACTGGGTTCTTCTTGGTAGCGGTGGAGTGCCTCCTTCGATTGATCGCGTCGAACTTGCTCTCCGTTGACGATCCGACCGTCCTTCTTCACTGGAACAATTGAAGTGCTTGATGACTTCGGTTTAGAACTCTTAACGAGTGTAAAGAACTCTGAACGAGTTAAGAACTCTGATAAGAGTTGTTGAAAACCGAATGTCTGGCTTGATGTGATTAACTTAAAGAACTCTGAACGAGTTAAGAACTCTGATAAGAGTTGTTGAAAACCGAATGTCTGGTTTGATGTGATTAACTTGCGTTGCAAGCTAATTAAGAACTCTTAACGAGTTTAAGAACTCAGAATGAGTTAAAACTCTGTAACAGAGTTGTTGGAACCGAAAATTCGGTTAATTGCCAAGTGGATGATACCTTTGATGAAAGGATCCTTCGGGATTTGATTAACTGATTGTTGATCAGTTCCTTGATCTCCCGAAGATCTCTTCCTTCCGATTACTCAACTGCCGAGATTTGTTGACCTTGGGTGGTTTTTGATCTCTCCCAAAAACTCTAGCCCCGTAGGATGTTGAAGAGAACTTGTTTGAACAAGTTTGAAACTCTAGCCGAGTTAAGAAACTCTTTGGAAGAGTTGAAAAGAACTTGGTAAACAAGTTTTAAAACTCTGATCGAGTTAGGGGAACTCTAAAAAGAGTTGATGATAATAAAGAAAGTTTAATCATTTCCAAAAGAGTAGTTGATCTCTTTCTCTCTTTGGCCAATCTTAAAAAAGCTTTGCCAGTCCTCTATAGATTCGGTAAAACCTCTATATCTTCAAATCCAATCGATAGAAAGCAATCTCCACCGTTCAGAATTAGAAATGACGAGTGTAGTAGCTACCCTCCAAATTTCACATCGATCGGACCACGGATGACGGTCTGATCGTCATGCCGATCACATCTGCGTGAAAGTGACTTTTTCTCCGCACTTCTGGAACGATCAGCTTCTGTAAAACCTTCATATCTCCAAATCTAACCGATAGAAACCAATCTTCACCGTTCAGAATTAGGAACAATAAGTGTAGTAGCCACTCTCCAAATTTCACATCGATCGGACCATGGATGAGGGTCCGATCGTCACGCCGATCGCAACTGCACGAAAGTGATTTTTCTCTGCACTCCTGGAACGACCAGCTTCGGTAAAACCTTCATATCTCCAAATCTAACCGATAGAAAGCAATCTCCACCGTTCAGAATTAGGAAAGACGAGTGTAGAAGCTACCCTCCAAATTTCACATCGATCGGACTACGGATGAGGGTCTGATCGTCACGCCGATCACAACTGCGCAAATCTGACCTTTCTTCTCCTCTCTTGTTCTCTCTTTCTTTTAATTTAATTTAGCCCTCTACCACCAGCCCTATTTTGTTGTGAAAACCACCTATTTGTAGGAGTTTAAGGGGTATAACTACCCCCCCTTAATTAGCTCCATAATGGAGCTTAGTTGCCCTATTAAGTGGAGGACCGTTTCAAGGATTTGAAATGGTCAAACGCGACCTTCGCATTGAAGAGATTGTCAATTATAATCTTTTTTTTTTTTTTATGAACTTTTGTGAGGATCGTCAGATTGTAATCCTTACATTTAGCTCTTGATAATATGAGAGTCGTCAATTTGTAACTCCCGATGTTGATTGTGAAGGCTGTTGAATTAGAGCTTTCATCAGTTGTTGTGAAGGTCGTCAGATTGTAACCTTCATCAGTCTACGTAAAAGTCTTTAAATTGTAACCTTCTGAAAGTCGTCAGATTATAACTTCTATCATCGGTATTTTGATGGGGATCAGCTATCTATTATGATTTTTTGACAGCCTACAGTTTTAATTTCGTTTACTATTTTTTTAAGTAAAAGATTTTGTTCTCGATTTCAAGATTTTTTTTTATTTCACTTATGTTTGAGTTTGGCGCAGCTTGAGGAAGAGGATTTGGAGAGGAAACTCAAGAAGGAACAGAAGGTATAATTTTGTTAAATTTTTGGTGTTTATATTACACATTAAGATCTGGGTTTTGCTTTTTTACACATATATGATATGACATGGAATACTTCATTGCATGCAGTGTCCTCTTATCAGTAAAAATCACATTTTTGGGACAATCTAGGAGTTATATAATTTTTTCAGGAGTCTTAAATGAACTATTATATGACAGAAGTAGACAGAAATTATTCCTAACAGTTTTCCCCAGTAGGAATTACTTTAAAGATTGTTTCTTGTAATTTTTTTCTGTACTGTTCGTGCTTCTTTTACCTGTTTTGAAGTTCAAAGATCCGGGCTGTGTGATGTTTCTGAGGTGATATAGAAGAACAAGTACAATTAAGGAACTCAACGACAATCACAAAAAAACGTGGAATTATGTATGAACTGTTGTGATTTAGCTGTGCTGTCAGTCGTTGAATGTTACACTACATTGTAAAAAACACCTCTAATTTTTGGTAACCCAGTTTGCTGCAGATGTTAAAGTAGCTATCTTGTACACTTAAACATCCCCTTCTTTCCCGTACTTCACTAGTATTTTTGGCACGAATTTCTTCAATTGCATGATTTATATCTGTTTCCTTGGCAGGCTAAACTCAAAGAGGAAAAAAAACTGAAGGCTGCACAAAAAGCAGAAGCTGCCAAACTTCAGGTAAAATTTAGGTTTTGCTAGTAATTTTTTCTTTCTAATTTGAAGTAGCGTAGCTGTGCATTGATATTTTTTCTGGAGAAATGGTTATTTATGCACAGTTATGATCAAATGTTTTTTTTAAAATAATCTCTATGTTATCTGATAGGCACAGAAAGCAACTGAGGGATCGAAGAAAAGTGAAAAGAAGCTTCGGAAACGGGAAGCTGATGATGAGAATCCTGAGGACTTTATTGATCCTGTGACTCCTGCTGGAGAGAAGAAACAACTCTCCCATCAGATGGCAAAGCAATATAGCCCTAGTGCAGTGGAAAAATCGTAATGCTATTGTTGATTGAAGTATTTCAATAAGCAGAAAACAGATACATGATTCTAACTAAATTTGTTTTCTCTTTGTCCATCTAGATGGTACTCGTGGTGGGAGAGATCAGGATTTTTCATGGCAGATTCTAGCTGCTCAAGACCTCCTTTTACAATAGTAGGTCCTTTATTGTATTTCGTGCTCAAATTATTATGCTTTATCTAGAGTATTTTCCTTTTGTACACAAGAACCTTGCTGCCGATTTTCTTTCAATGGAAAATAATGCTTTAGCTACGCATTTTTTTAATTATATTGTTATTACTTTGATGAACAAGATGTTTTGGTGCTATAGTTGAAAAGACATGTATGTTTTTTGTAGTAAATGTTTCATCATTGTGTATGGAATAAACCTGAGAGTACTCTGCAGCCATCAATATATTAATGAAAGCAGAAATGATTCTTAAACTTTGTTCTATAGTTTATAGTTATTCATACTCCCTTTAAAAGAGGGAGTCGTGGAAAAACTTTTCATTGACTATATTGCCCCTATTCTTTTTTATATTATATTCTAATCATATATTAACTAAATTAATTATTATTATTAATTAATCATATTACATGTCACTTCAATTTTGTCTAACTTGGCCCTAAAGCTTTCAATGTTATTGTAAAACTCTCATACTAATTATGAATAATGCATAATACTATATTAATAAATAATTGTAAGTTAATAAATTATTTTGGAAGGAGTAGAAAATATAGAATTGTCCTAAAATTATACCATGACACTCACATATGAATATTATAAAGAGTATTCTTGCGTATATAGGTACAAACATGCAATTTTATAAAACATTAGGATAAATAAGTGCATTAAGATATAAGTGGAGGTACATAACTGTAACTTTCGTAAGCTGTAAGGTATTTAAGTTTAATTAAGCGTATAAAGATTTAAAGCCTTTGTTAACCACAAGCAATATTATGTGATCCCTTTGATAAATAATATTCATCGTATAATATCAGGTCAGAGGCTTAGCTTATATATTTATATAGTACAGAAGATGTGAAAAATTTAAGCTTCATATTTTGAATAATCTCAAGATTCCTTATATATTTATATAGTACAGAAGATGTGAAAAATTTAAGCTTCATATTTTGAATAATCTCAAGATTCATATTCTTTTTTTATATTATATTCTAATCATAAATTAACTAAATTAATTATCATTATTAATTAATCATATCATGCCACTTCAATTTTGTCTAACTTGGCCCTAAAACTTTCAATGTTATTGTAAAACTCTCATATTAGTTATTAATAATGCATAATACTATATTAATAGACAATTGCAAGTTAATAAATTATTTTGGAAGGAGTAGAAAATATAAAATTGTCCTAAAATTATATCATGTCACTCACATAGGAAAATTATAAAGAGTATTTTTGCGTACATAAGTACAAACATGCAATTTTAGAAAACATGAGGATATTTAAGTGCATTAAGATATAAGTGGAGGTATATGAGTGTAACTTTCGTAAGCTATAATGTATTTAAGTTTAATTAAGCCTATAAAGATTTGAAGCCTTTGTTAACCATAAGCAATAGTATGTAATTCCTTTGAAAATAATATTTATCGTATAATATGAGGCCAGAGGCTTAGCTTATATTTATATAGTACAGAAGATGTGGAAAAATTTAAGTATCATATTTTGAATAAGTCTCAAGATTTTGAATTATAAATAAAATTATATACTTCGCTTAGAATCATACTCCCTTTAAAAAAATGAAGTTGTAGAAAAACTTTCTATGGACTATATTACCCTTATTTTTTAAATATTATATTTTAATCCTAACTAAACTAAATGAATTATTATTGTTAATTAATCATATTATATCATTTATATGCCACTTCAAGTTTGTCTAACTTGGTCCCTAAAACTTTCGATGTTATTGTAAAACTTTCATGTTAATTATTAGTAATGTCTAATAATATATTAATAGACAATTGCATGTTAATAAATTATTAATAGAAAAAGTAAAAAATATAGAATTATCCTAAAATTATACAATTATATTCATATACGAAAATTAAAAATATTATTCTTGCGTATAGAATGTACATACATGCAATTTTAAAAAAACATTAGGATATTTAAATGCAGCAAGATACAAGTACAAGTATGTAATTAAAATTTTTATAAACTGTAAGGTATTTAATTTAATTAAGCCAATAAAGATTTAAAGTCTTTGTTAGCCACAAGCAATATTATGTGATCCATTTGATAAATAATATTCATCATATAATATGAGGCCAGAGGGTTACCTTATATTTATATACTAGAGGAGATGTGGGAAAATAATATTCATCATATAATATGAGGCCAGAGGGTTACCTTATATTTATATACTAGAGGAGATGTGGGAAAATAAAAGCATCATGTGTTGAATAATCTTAAGATTTTGAATTATTATTTATATACTTTGCTTGGAAACTTTTAGAAGAGGCTTTCAAATGACTACTACAAAGTGTTGGGCATCATATAAATGCTAGACAAATAAAATCCACGGACATTGGATTGCAATAATCAGGGTTATGTAAATATCTGTGTGTTATATGAGATAATGCTCATACATAATATAACATTGTAATCTATAATCTCAAATATTGATGAATTTTAACATAAGATTTTTTGTCAAGATATTTACTTAAAATTTGGGAGAGCCGAGAGTGGAGAGATTTGGAATATGAATTGTGACTTTTGTGACTTGTGCTTTTAGTTTTGGTTTCTAAACATGACCCAATACCAACCCCACAATTAAATTAAAAATGACTCGATTTTGTTATACCAGTCAATATTTTCGATAATGATCGATATATGAGAAAAAATCACCAAATAAAAGAAAACAATATAAAACCATAAATATTATCAAGATAAAGTATTTAACCTTTTATATCAGTTGATATAGCGATATATCAGCTGATATCATAAATATTATCAAGATAAAGTATTTAACCTTTTATATCAGTTGATATAGCGATATATCAGCTGATATTTCATATATTGCCTATAAGAGCAATATTTAAAGGTAATTAGATATCATATCCTTGATTTTAAATCTCCAATAATTCTACATTATTCCCTTAAAATTTTAAAATTGCTTATAATTTAGGGACTAATATTGAATTATAAAACATTTGAGGGATAAATATGTAAATAAGCTAAATTTAAAGGAATAGTTAATTTCTTGAAAACTCTAAAACTCTCAACTATGGGGAATGTCTCAAAAAAACCACTCAGCTAATTTAATTTGACCGAGCTCCCTAACTATAGAAGTGTTATAGATAACCTCTCTCTCAACTCTAGTGCGATTTTAGAAAACACCCTTCGACTTAGTGCGTCTTATAAAAACTCTCCTGGTCTTTTACACATCTCTTAACAAACCCTCTTAATGTAAAAGACTTTAATATGTGATTTTGTTAAAATGACCTATTGAAGAAAACCATTTTAGTTAAAAAGAAACTCTCAACTGATAATAAAAGGATTACGACCAATTTACAGTTCTTTTTACCTCTAAATCTTCACTTTTTCTTTTATCTGGAAGAAAACCAAGCTAATTCTTTTTAGGGCTGAGGGATATTTTGGTCTTTCCAAGTCAAGTACTTATCACTTAATGAATTAGACTCAACGATATTAGTTTTGAGGGGTTAATTGAGGAAAGTTCATAGGGTTAAATCAAAACAAAAATTTGAAGTTGAGATAGATTAACTACAACACCCCAAATTTGACGAACAAAGATCTACTCATTTTAAGTAGTTGAGGGGGGGGGGGAGGTGATTTTTTAACATTTCCCCCATAGTTGGGAAGTTTTCTAAAATTAACCCTTAAACAAAGCATAATTTAAGACACATGTGACATCAATCTTATAAAATTGGATTTTATAGCAAGTCTATTAGTATCTCTGAAAATTTTTTGCTACAAAATTCGCAGATAGAAATTTAATCTTTATTTGGGATGACTATGTGATCCTTATGGTTCTCCTTATCTTTTATGATTTGTAATATATTATTTAACAAAATAAATTAAGTTGTTCATTTTATATGTCTCACCTTTATGAAGCATATAGTTTGGATATGATTTTTATTAGATTCTCTTAACTCTTTAACCTAATTTTTTTGGATATTATTTAATATTGGATAGATCTAAATTATTTTGTTAAAATATAATCCATATGTGTACAAAATATGTTTAAATCATTCTCAAATTATATTTTATAGTTTTCTAAAATTATAGAATAATCGTTTTGACAAATTAATTAATTTGTTGACAAATTAATTAATTTGTTGACAAATTAATTAATTTGTTGAGAAAATGTAGGAAGATTATTATATTAGATTTTAGAATTGGTCACATAATTTATATTTTCTTTCTTGATTGAATTTGCACATTCTAACTTTAAAAATTATGAAAAAAATTTTTGAATATCTATAATCCTCGGTCGCTAGATAATAGAAAATGGAAGTAGACAATAGGTGCGAGTGATTTCTTTATAATTAAACAAAATCCTCTATAACTAGATAAAACCTACAATTTTATGTTTGATGAATTCGAGATTATTTTTTCATTAATAATAATAGTTTTTTAGATATTGGTGCTTACATCATTAATCATTAATATTTTAAAAGTAGAATTTCAAATCATTAAATTGCTCTTAGATCATTAATATTTTAAGACTTTAAACCTCACTAATTATGTGGAAGGTAAAGTGTTGAAACCAATAAGATTAGATTTTATATATTGAAATATCTGAAACTTTTTAATATATTATGATAATCATAAACTTTTTTGCAACTATGTTATAGTAAATACATAAACTAAAAGTCAATAATTATAATATTTGACAACGTGCATTGCACGTGCTTTTTACCTAGTACTCAGAAAAGCATGATATATTAATTGAATTTATATCCTTGATTCACTTAAAACTTCTAAGGTTCAATTTGCTAATTTCCTTCAGTGAAACTGTAACTCTTTCTTAAGTATACAAATACCTGATGACTTAATCTTTTGTATAATACCCTCTGCAGGTCTTGCCTCCTCCAAATGTAACTGTTGCTCTTCATATAGGCCATGGTCTTACTGCTGCCATACAGGTGACTAAGTTAACTATCCTCGTCTAGTAGTGCCATACAGGTGACTAAGTTAACTATCCTCGTCTAGTAGACCAACCTATTATTTCAGTTTTTTTTTAAATTTGTTGTGGTGTTCTATAATAATGCAGGACACAATAATCAGATGGCGCAGAATGTCAGGTGACAATACATTGTGGGTGCCGGGAATGGACCATGCAGGCATTGCGACCCAGGTTTCTGATTTCCTTTGATATCCCTTCGTCATTCACCTCTAATTGGTGATTTATGCCAAAACCATGTCATTCATTTGTTAGGAAGTTGATAGTGTAATCTTGAGAATACTTTTTCTTCTACACTTTTGACATATTCACTGGAATAATTCTGGCTCATATAACTGAGGATAGCTGCAGAGTCCATCACTTCTTCTTGGATTATTTTGTTGGCATCAGCGTCATTCTTGTCATGTCATGACATTTCTTTAGGATTTGACAGTTCAATTTTCTGCTTGTTTAATTTTTAGAAATTTGCTCAGTACTTCTGGAGAAGGAAAATTTTCCTTTGCTATGAACTTCACATATATTTGCCAAACTTTGTTATTTCAGGTTCGATCAAAAACCATGACCTCGAAACACATAGTAATTGCAGTTTGTATTAAATGTTGCAGGTTGTATTAAATGTTGCAGGTTGTTGTTGAGAAGAAGCTCATGCGTGAATCTAAGCTTACAAGGCATGATGTTGGACGTGAGAAATTTATCTCTGAAGTGAGTTGTCAATTTCTATTGAATAATATGATGATGGATTCATGCAAAAATTTTCCTCCTTCAACCATATCCAGAATGTTTCACACTCGTGTATTAAATGATTGTAACTTAGTATGCGGCATTCTACCCAGTGTTGAAATAACCGTGCTATATAACTCATAGTTTCTTGCGTTAGGTAACATATTAACCGTAACATTACATAATATTATGAAATAACACAAACACGTGCAACTCTACGCTATATCAGTGTACACTATTTCAATATAATGTATGCTAACTAATTATAAATTGTTTCAAGATAGTAGACACTATTTCAATAAACTATATTAAAGACTTGAGAGTATTTTCTCTGTTTGCTATACTTAAGACTTGAAGTAATCGTATTTGCTTTTGTGGTGTTTATTGAGCCTTGATGGCTTCTTTGATTGTTGTGATGGATGTTTAGTAACATCATTATGCTTGTTATTGTGAAGTTGAATGCGAAATTGTGAAGGAGACATGTAAATTTGTAGTTATATATTGGGTTAATTATAGAAAACTCCTATTAACTTTTGGGGAGCTATAGTAATCAACTATGTTTATTAGACCAAACCTCCTGAACTTTAGGAGTCATTGCACAAACCCCTTCATTAAATCTTACATGAAAATTTATCTTTTAATCCCCTTATTAGCACCATCAACTCAAATGTGTCACTGGTAAGCACAATACCAAAAAAAGAAGACCGAAAAATTCCTTCTTAGTCCCAAAAATATAGCCTTCTACTAAAAAAGAAAATTAGGGAATTTTTTGGGACTAAAAAATTATTTCCATCTTTTTTAGCACATGCTTGCCGCAGGAGATGTTAGAATCGGTGATGCTAATTTGGAGATTAATTGAGAAATTTTCATGTGAAATTTAGTGAAATAAAACAGTTTGTGGGGGCCATGTGCAACAACTCCTAAAGTTCAGGGGGGTTTAGTATAATAAAAAAATGTTGAGGGGGTTACTAGGACACCTCAAAAGTTCTGGGGTGGTTTTCTATAATAATAAATCCATATATATTTGAACATTTTGTTGTGGTACTTATTAGTAAATTAGTACGCCTTGTTATAAGTTTGGAACTTTTATTACGATTTCAATCTATTATATTTTGATATCATTGTCCCATTTATTAAACTTATTATGTGGATATATTTATATTTGTTTTTAAATCTAAAAACAACAAAGCATGTAACATATGCTCTATGTTATGCTGTATGCATTTTCACCTATCGAGAAGCTAAGGGTTACATCATTTGCTATCAATATTTTCAACATTGATTTTACCTCTACAAAGGAAATATTTATCTGACATAGGCTTTTGATCACTCAACTTTCATTGGATCCAACCTTGTTGCTTGCATTTAATAGGTTTGGAAATGGAAAAATGAGTATGGAGGTACCATATTGAACCAAGAACGTCGGCTTGGAGCTTCTCTTGATTGGTCTCGTGAGGTATCATTGTTGGTGCCGAAAACTGTAGTCTTATCTTCAAAGTATTAACATTTCATATAACTTCCATGGTCTAATATATTGTTTGTCAACTTTTCTATCAGTGTTTCACTATGGATGAGAAGAGATGCAAGGCGGTAATAGAGGCGTTTGTCCGGCTATACCGTGAAGGTCTAATTTATAGGTCTGCAGCGTCTGCTTGATCACATCTCTTGTAGATTGTTGTGACAAAGGGCTATTTTTGAACTATCTTAGTATTTATTATAGTTAAATTTTAGTTCTTTGTCACCTTAATTATGAAATTTTCTTTGCTACACTAATTTCTTAGTGAGGACTTTCATTCTGTTTCATTAACTTCTCTTTATATTTGATGCAAATATGTTTGTCCGACTTCATCTGATCCGGGTGTATTTCCAGATAATTTAGAAATAACATGATCTTGAGTCCTTGGTTTACATAGTATATAAACAAATTGGTCTTGCGGCAATATATTGTGAACACAATTCCTTTGTTAACTCTCTTCTCGTCATATTTGTTGCAAATAAGTCTGTCCGGCTTTATGATTGTTATTTGGGTTTATGTTCAAGATGATTTGGAAATAATATAATGTGGAATTTTTGTTTACATGATAATTCATGGAATCAAACTGGTCATAGCGGAAGAAATATCTTGTCTCAATGATGATATTTATATTTCCCCCCTGGTATTTGAATTTATCCTCCATAATTCTCTGTGCCCCATTCCCATTTCTATTCTGCTTATTCGTCATGGCACTTTCTTCTAGATTGCCAATACTAACAACATAAAATAGAAGAATATCAACAATAAATTGGTTCAATATGATCTCTAGATTTATTCTCCCCTTGTAGTTGGTGGCTGTATTTTTAGGCTTTTTTGTAGTTTTGCTTAAGTTTAGTTTTTGAACTTTGGCTATTTAATATTTTATATACTTTGTATTGTAATCATACTTATCTACTGATATATATATATATATATATATATTATATTATATATATATATATATACTTATTTATATATAATATATATATATATATATATTATATATATATGCTTTGTTTTTTGTTTTTTGTTTTTGTTAAGCATCAAATGAATGCTTGCTATAGAAGTTGATGAGGATGGGCGTTATACGAACAGTGATTGAAGTATTTAACATTTGCAAATGATGAGGATGATGGTTATGGTGACGGTTTTAAAACATGCCAGGTATTAGAATCTTGACATTTTTGTGGGAATGTAGGCATTCTCATATTAGTCTGTGGGATCTCACTAATTAGTTCTCATGTTAGTCTATGTGGGATCTCACTAATTAGTTCTCATATTAGTCTATGTGGGATCTCACTAATTAGTTCGATGATTGGACCGAATCAGTTAGATATTAGAATTTAGAACCAATAGGATGAACCTTTTGGTTTACTATACAATTAGTCAATGATTGCAGCAAATTAAACTTCGCTCTTATTGCTATCTTTTGGTGTGTTCTTATTGCTTCCTTTTGGCATCATCGACGACTTCTTGTAATTGTTGTCTACTTTTGCAGGGATCATCGCCTTGTAAACTGGGATTGCACATTAAGAACAGCAATATCTGATATCGAGGTCATACCTGAATTTCTCAAACCTGGTCTTTAACTGAAATATATACTACTCTGTTATATGTTAACAGTCGAACTTAACTTGTTATCTCATTTATATTTAGGTTGATCATCATAAATCAAAGAGGAGACTCTATTAAGAATTCGCTGGGTGATGAATTCCTATTCAGTTCGGCAGTTTTTGACATTTTTGCCTAATCCCACTTGAGCGAAGGCGCTAGGCAGAGATTGTTTTGCCACCACCAGAATAGGAAAACGATGCTCGGTGATGTTGCAATTGCTATACATTCAAAGATTCCCGATTAATTCTGCATCTACATTTGGGAAATATTGCCATCAATCCTTTCAATAAGAGAAAGTCCAATATCTGTGATTGATATCCGGTTGATCCTAAATTTGGCGACAGGGCTGTTTAAGGTAGCATGTCACATATAGGGCAGGACTATGTGGGCAATTCACAAAAAATTATCTGATTTTAGCTAATATTTGCCTCTTGCTTCATATATATATACTGCTATGTTTATGCGTTTTTCTTACGTTACCTTACTTTCCTTTCTTTTTCATTTTTTTTCTTTTTCTTTTTGGCAGATTACTCCAGTCATGATCCTAATGATTTTGAAGTTGGGGAAAGCGGCATTATCTTGAGTTATCATATTTTTACTGATGAGGACAAGAAATAGCAATGGGGGCCCAGAGTTTGAAGGGGGGGCATGCCCACGATTTAAAGCTCGTGGTGGTGTGCTTGAAGCTTTTGAAGGGAAGGTATTAGGTTGTTTACTTGGCAATTTTTATTGTCCAATGGCACTTAAGTGATTTTTCAGTAGTTCCTCATTTTTTCTTGAATATTATGATACTTTATTCCTGAGCTTGTTAGCAATTAAAGAGGCCCAAGAAATAAAGTGAACTGAAAATTATTTTGTTATCATCATTTATTTTTTGATATACTTGCAATAACGAAGCATACATGTCTTCTGAAGTTTCGCACGTTATTGTGTAGACATCGACATCTAATTATAACTTCTTTCACCGCTTCTTTCTATCTTTCTAGCATAATGTGTTTTCCATATTGTTCTTGATTGAAAGAAAAAAAATAGAATCCACAACTTCTTTTTGTTCTTTGCAGCAATTTTTCTACTGCACTGTTAACCCGAAGCGCCAGATCGACTTTTGTTTACTTTGTAAAATTTCCCTTTTCATACATAAGAAGCTGCTGAAGATTTGAAATATCTCTATTTACTAATCTTTTCAGATCCTTGATTACATCAAAGTCGGCAATTTTAAACCCTTCAAAAATACATGAATGCTTTATGTTTTACTTTATTTCCCTTTATTTTTTGATCAATCATGCATCATCATATAACAGCGTCATATTGGAAAGCTGCTTCATTAGCTTTTCTGCTGATCACTATAAAATATATGGGTTGAATTGTTTTCTACAGAAATAGTATCAGCATCTAAAACCTTTAGATCTACTGCCTGTCACATTTATTATCCTCATATGAATATCTTTGTACCTGAAACTGCACTATAGGGCCATGAGATCCGGGCAACACTTTTTGCGGACCTATTGGAATAGTTACAGTAACCTATTTCACCTTCTTATCCCAATATTCACTTGATGAATAGATGATTTCTGGCACTCCAGTTATAATGCGATATGATTAATTTTAAAATAAAGTATTTTGCTAATCTCCCTTCTTACCAAATGACCCTACTGTAATAGTTCCAAATTATTACTGAGAATGTCTTTTCTGTGAATCAGAAACTATATAGAGGTGCGCAGAAGAATGACATGAACCTTGGTATATGTTCGAGAAGTAATGATGTTGTGGAACCAATGGTAAAACCTCAGTGGTTTGTTGATTGTAATAGCATGGCAAAGGCAGCTCTTGATGCCGTTATAAGCAAAGAAGAGAAGAAAATTGAGATTATCTCGAAGCAATATGAAGCTGAGGGGCTGTTTGGTTGTTGTTGGTAAAGTTGTGTATTTATGACACAACTTGGAAAGTTGTTGTCCACCTCATCATTTTCACTTTTACACTTTTCTTTGTTTGTTTTTGATTCCATTGGAATCATAAAACACTTGTTTGGTTTGCAAAATAAAACTTTAATTGTTTGTTTGGAAAGTGTAAAAAGTGGTCCCTACTCAAGTGATCATATTGGTTGAAATTACTTTTTCCTGACTTTAATGTCAGCTTTCTCCTAAAATCATGTCTTTTTTTTTATGAAATCACTTTACAAGCCACATCAGCATATGAAATCACTTTACACTATTTTCACAATTACAAACAAACAATTGAAAGTGATGAAAGCTGATATTGGGACCCACTTTTTTACACTTTCCATCATTTTACATGGTAAAAACATACAACCAAACGGGCCCTGAGTGGAAGAGGTATTTTTTTTAAATTTCTAATTAAGATGTTTATTCTTTTAGCATTTCTGCCACACTGATTTTTGACTTCGTTGCTTAGTTATTTATACATTTGGATTTTTTAGATGGCTAGAGAATATCCGAGATTGGTGCATTTCAAGACAACTTTGGTGGGGTCACCGAATTCCTGCTTGGTATGTAACACTGGATGATGACCAGCTTAGAGATATTGGTTCTTACAATAATCACTGGGTAGTTGGAAGGAATGAAGAGGAAGCAATTTCCGAGGCCAACCGCTTGTTCCCAGGAAAAAAGTTTGACATTGTTCAAGACCCAGATGTTTTAGATACATGGTTTTCATCCGGTATTTTCCCGTTATCTGTACTCGGTTGGCCTGATGTGACAGAAGATTTTAAGACGTTCTATCCGACATCAGTTCTAGAAACTGGACATGACATCCTTTTCTTCTGGGTGGCCCGCATGGTGATGCTGGGCATGAAACTAGGAGGCGATGTGCCCTTTAGAAAGGTAAAAAAATTATTGCCTATTGATAAACTAATATTTAAAGTATCGATGCGCATGGAAAACAGTCAGGTGGTCATCAGCATAATTTAGTGCTTATAATAATAATAATAACAATACGCATGGAAAACAGTCAGGTGGTCATCAGCATAATTTAGTCCTTATCATAATAATAATAATAACAACAAGTAGGTAAAACGTTACATTAGCCCATGCCAAGAACATCATGCTTGCTGAGTGTTTCAAATATTCAAGGAGGTTCAAGGAGGTTTTGTGAAATTAACCCTTTGATCAAATGATAGCTTTGCTCAACTTAATTTAGTCAAATATGAACTCAACTAAATCACTAAGCCATATGAGCAAATAAATGGGTTTCTTTGAGCTTTGTCCCCTTTGTGCCATTGAAATAAGTAACCAATCAGAAGCTTGTTTTCCATATGTTTAATCAATTCTGTGAAATGTCACAGATCAGGTCATGTAAAGATCAACTTAATTTAGTCTAATACAAACTCAACTGAATCACTAAGCCATATGAACAAATAAATGGGTTTCTTTGAGCTTTGTCCCCTTTTTGCATTTGAAATAACTCAAATAAGTAACCAATCAAAAGCTTGATCCCCATATCTTTAAATGAATTTTGTTAAATGTCATAAATCAGGTCATATACTGATGAAGTAGAGTGATCTTATATGTTTTGCACTAAACTCATCTTGAAGCTTTATAGTCTTGAAATTGTATAGTATGCGGAGAGTACTCGAAGACAATGGATACAACGTAGTAGCGAGCAAGAGAACACAATTTGGGATTGGGCTAAAGAAGTTGAGAAAGAGGGGCTGATTAAGTTTTTGAGAAACTATATGAGACCTCAATCATTGACTGTGACCTAACTATCCATATTACTCAGCTAGGTTTAAATTTAATGAGCTTAGGATCTCATCCTATCAGTTCTCTCTCTGCATATATGTTTCTGATAAACTAGACAAGACCTCAATCTTTGATTAAGTTTCTGATAAACTAGATGAGACCCCAATCATTGATTGGGATCTAACTGTCCATAATACATTACTTAGCTTGCTTTAAATTTAACGAGCTCACTATCTCACTATTATCATTACTCTGAATGTTTTATCTGTGTGTATGTATGTTATGTATGCATGCATGTATGTATGTACATGCGTAGGTACATATGTATGTAGTAATGAGACATTGAGATGTTGAGCTGATTAAATTAAAATAAGACGTGTAATTTTGACCAATGAATTTCAATTCATGTTTGGGATTTCATTCAAAGATCAACACTTCCTCGATCCACTGCAACTGAGACCCCCTCTTCACTTCTTTCAATTCCTTTCGCTGCACCCTTGCCTCCGACCATGCCCTTCGCCCTTGGCATTGCCCCTTGTTTGACTCATCTTAGTTTTCTTCTTTTGCTCGGAAAGAGCAAATCTTGTTAGCACAAATATTTTATCATGAAAACTATTGAGAATGGAAAATATTAATTTGGAGAATGGTTGAGGTAAATAAAACATTGTAGCACAACAGGAAGGTGGTGCGATACAACAGAATGAGAGGCATAACACAATGATTAGAGGGGTTGGAAGAAAAGGCACAATGGAGTCTCGAGAGAATTAAGAGAAGAGGACCATAGTTGCATGGAACCTATTATGTTCCGATTCACGGGACGAGAATGGGAGCGTGATACGCAACTTATTTGGAATTAGGTACAAGGGTATAGTTTATGTGGTAAGCTAGGAAACATAGTACATTTTAGGTTCAATTTTAAATATAGGATTTGAATGGCTTAGTGTACAATTTTCTGCAAGAGTCATATTCAAGAATCAATGTTGGTAAAAGAATTATGAAGTTGCAATTAATGTACAATTTTCTGCAAGAGTCATATTCAAGAATCAATGTTGGTAAAAGAATTATGAAGTTGCAATTAACGTACACTTTTTTTGTTTATTTTTTTCGAAAATGGTTGCTTCTTTTAAAAATATTAACTTTTGAATTTAGACCGGGTACCGTAGGTGGTGGCGAATCAGATCATGTTGCAACTTGACCCAATTCGCTAGTCTGCCATGTTCCGGGAGGATTGAACTTGGGTCGTGGTTCGATATAGGATTGAACTTGGGTCGTAGTTCGATATAGTGAGTTAGTGATACACGTTTCAGACATCTATGAAGAGGACTATATAAAGGGATTTTATTAACACTAATGTTTGATCATGAAAACTAATGAGAATGGAACAAACTATAGTGGATAAAGAAGACTCGGCATGAAGTTGAGAGAATAAAGATAAGTGAAGAAAGGGGAGTTGAGTTTTGAGTGAGATTCAAGCATTATTTAAGATCCAATGGTCAAGATTAATTGACTCATCTTAAATTTTCTAGTCCATCATCTCACTCTATTGTTACTTTATGGATAAAGAAGACTCGAGATGAAGTTCTTGAGAGAATAAAGATATAGTGAAGAAAGGGGAGTTGAGTTTTGAGTGAGATTTAAGCAGTAATTAACATTCAATAGTTACTTGACTCATCTTAAATTTTCTACCCCATCATCTCACTCTATCATTATTGTTAAACAATAAAATATTATAGATTTTTATTTATATTTAAAAAGCTACAACTATTTTCCTTTATATAGCTATACAATAACAAAACATTTATTGTGTAGTCAATGTGGGACTAAACACGATTACGTGATCATAGTTATTCTCTTAATTACATTCATAATAGCTCAAAATCACCAAATCTCTAATTTATACTACTAATATATATATATATCTATATATCTATATATATATATATATATATATATATATATATATATATATATATATATATCATATTATATATAGGGAAAAAGTTGTACCTAAGGTGACTCCCTTTAGGTGTAGCCCTTAAGGATGTGCGATCTTGCACCATGATTCAAAAAAAAACCAAATAACATCTAAGCCCTTATATTACATAACAATTCCCATTTAATTAAAAACAAATTCTAAATTTGTTTTAATCGGCCAATATCCCAGGGAAAATAATCGCGATCGTGGTCCGAAATTCTACGCCGATCGGCCTCGACACCGCATATCCTCAACTTTGCCCTGCAGCCGCTTTGGGATCACGCCGCGATCGGCCTCGACAACCGCTCTCTCAACTTTGCCCTCGACACCGCTCTTGATCACGGCCCGATCAGCCTCGACACCACTCTGGATCACGCCGCCGATCGGACCCTCGACACCTCGCTCTCCTCAACTTTCGACCTCAACTTTGCCTCCTCGACTTTGCCCCTCGACACCGCTCGGATCATCGCCGCCGACGCGACCGTCGAACTCCCGACACCCGCTCCGGCATCACGTCACGAGCGGCCTTTGAACTCCTCGGCACGTCTTGCTCTCCTCAACTTCACCGCTCTCCTCGACTCGCGCCCTCGACATCCTTCTCAGCGCGCCCTTCCGGCCCATCCGCTCTTCTCCAGCCTGCCTCAACGCCGCCCTCTCCTCGACTACGCTCCTCGACATCCGCTCCGCCGTCACGCCCGCCTTAAGCGGCCCTCCAGTTTGCGGCTTTTAAATTAAAAAAATTTGCGGTTATGTTAGTCTTTAATTAAAAATGTTTTGCTCCCTAGGCTTTCTGGAACAGATTGAATTTTAATATCATTACTTTAACTTTACATATCTCAGAACTGTTGTATGAACCTCTCTTCTGATTTACATGCCCCACAAAATAGCCAACAAATGATTATTTGCCATATGGACCGAGAAATAATCCCAAGCTTGTACTGTGACAAGAGTATACAATCACAAAATTTGCCTATACCCTTTATACAGCACATCCTTTTCTCGTTCTCTTGTGTTTTTTAGTATCCACTGTGCCAACATTTGAAAACAGGTCTAAAAGTCTCTTAGGCAAACAGACTTAAACTGCTCAAGCTCCCAAGAAAATAAATTTAAACAAATACTAAACTATTTCTTGCATCCCCTCGCCCTTGAAGTTTTTAATTCTTGTTGATTTTGCGGATATGAATTAAATGAATATATCAATTTTTTAGGTCTAACATTATTCGTAATGAGATTGTTTAGTGAAATTGAAAGAATGAAACTTGAGGGACGTTATTTTTCTATTTAGATTTTGAACCTTCTTATATGTGATAATTGATAGCTTGTATGGACACCGCCAACAACTTCTCTCACGTGCATACAAACAATTGGTTGAAGATGAGAACAAATTTGCGGAATTTTTTATTTTGATGCAGGCGAAATTAGAACAAAAGAAATAATCTTATATTTTTTAAACACGTAGCTTATATCAATACATCGAACAGGTTGTTTTCTCTCTTTTCAGTATACGCTACGCCTCAGCGTCGCCTACTGAAGCTCGCCACTCGCCCTCGGACCATCCCTCGTTTGGAGTTTCGGCCTTCGACCTCATTCATCAGCCCTCATGACCTCGAACAAATTGAAAGCCGTCAACGTTTCGCATTCTTTCAAAATCAATAGCCTCCTCTTTCTAAATTGCAATATCTCTTACGATACGTAAGTAAATTTTTGTATGAGATATAATGTTTGTTTTTAATATGGCGGCGAAAGTTACAAATTGATGTCTCCGCCTACTGATGTATGTGTCAACAAGTCATTGCCTTTTGAATGGCAGATATATCCTCTTGCAGTTTTGTTCCCCTCTCCAAATCTGTTTAATGTATTATGTAGCTGCTTGAATGAGTCATTGCTTGTTTGTTTAGATATAATGTTTAGTGTTTTATTGCGTGTTTTTTGGCAAGTAATATATCCTTAGCTATACATGAATTTTCCAATTATATTTAGTTTTAACCTTCTAAATTATAATTCTCTTGTAGGGCTATGATAACACAATTAGAAATTCCATACCAATATTTGTTTTTTTCGAGCATTTAATTGATAAAGCGTATAGTATTGGATGAAAGGCATACGAAATCTCTATGAAAGACGCGACACCTTATTCACAAACTTTCTCCGAATACCTGACACATTTGAACAATGAGCAAATAGCAATTTGAATGCTTTATTTCAAAATTTAATTTCCTTGTGGATAAATGCCTCATTTCAGTTTTGATTTGGCACACAAAAAGGAATGTGTATTTGCGTTATAGAGGCATATTCACCGAATTACCTAAGGTTAATTTACCAAACGGAGGGAATTCCAAAAATAAAAAATGAGTGTTGACGGCGGCTAATACAATCTTACACCCAAATCTGTAAAGAATTATAAGACACTCAAGCAGAACGGAAAGGTAGTAGCGAGTAAACGCAAAGAAGAAAGTCGATGGATGAAAAGAAGGCGGTGATTTGGGGGGATGCGCCGATAGAATGCGCTTTGGAGATTGATTATAAGAAATGGCTAATAAAGACCTTTTGTAACTTGTGCTGAAACTTATTGTGGCTATTCATTATCGGCTTCATATTATGCCCGCGCGACATGTAGGACATGTCCTTTGTGGGCGTTTCGATATGCAGCGAGCCAGTTGTCCACTATTGAATAAATATAATTGGGGTTTCATGTCGGTGTTTACATTTTCTAGGCAAAGATATGAATTAAGGCCAAGACGTCTCTTAGGTATGAGGAACTTAGGGAAGGAGTGTTCAATACGCTGGTTACATGGGTGGTTTTTTACCTCCGTATTACGGTTGAGCTTGCATGCAGAATTTACTTTGTAAAAATCTTATTTGACAAATGCGTTATTGTTTATGACTTCTAATATATAGATTTTTTGTAGGTTTGGTTTTTATGAAATAGTGGAAGATAGCAGTATAACTTTCAGATATTGCAGGTGGCTACCGCTGATATTTTGTGTTAAACAAGAATACCAGAAAGGTAAGGAGGATGGATACACGATGTAACAAAATTATCAGAGACCAAGATCTTACAGCATTGGCCAAAAGAATACCTTCCTCTTCTTCAATAGTCATCGCCAGAAGTTTTGTTCACATCTTTGCTCTAATAGTTCACTATTTTTATGTTCCTTTTCTTTTTTTTAATATCTTTTATCTATAACTACAATATGAGTACTAATCGCTTGTATGATTTTTTGTGCTTATAGGAATCACGGAAAGCCTGAATTGATTGCAATAATTGCTAGGAAAGGACTGCCGAGTTGCAATGAGCTCACTGCTTGAATTACGAGAAGTTAGAAGCAGCGTTGGTGCTAGAGGCCCATAAGAAAGAACAAGGAGTAAAGAGGATACGGTAACTGCTAATGCAGAAGAATTAAAAGCAAAGAAGAATACAAAAGCTAATTGATAATGAGCAATGTGGGAAGAGAAAGTGATTAGAGGATAATGAGGAAGACCCACTCTTCCAAGCGAAAATATAGAATGATGTAGAAATTGAAGTAAATCGATATTTGCAACATGAATTGTGAGTTTTCTATTCTCTTACGGTTTTTGCTTTTTGTAACTTTTTTGCTATTAATGTTTTGTGTATCTCTGTGTAAATTATATTGCATTTCAACTCCTTAGAGATTTTTCTCAAAATGAAGGAAAGGTAGAGGTAATGGATTAAATAAAGAGGGAAACCCCATCCAGTCTAAACGGAGCTGTCAGTAAAGAGCGAAGCAGGAAGGATAGCGATCCCTTTGTCACGCTTCACCCTAAATATTGCGTCTAGATCAACCCAAAGAAGTCACAAAGAAGATAACGGCGCTTTATCCAGATCTTGGTAATAAAAGTCCTGAGGGACCATCTAAAAGAAAGTGACATAAATGAAGCAAGGCTTCATACCTAGATCTCGCAACTATCCAGGAAAGACACTGGTATCTGATTA
>NC_033798.1:48170519-48191795 GCF_001876935.1 Asparagus officinalis
AGCAACAATTTGAATAAGAATGTTTGCAAAGTGTTTTCTCTAGTTAGCACTTCAATAAATAGTTAGCACTTCAATAAAAGTTTAAATTATGATACAGTTTTTTTTGTCTCTATGCAATATATTTTTATGTCGTACAAATAAAGCGGGATAAATACCATAAGTATGGTATACTATATCAAAGTACACTTAACCATAGAATTGTTTGGCTTATACATATCATATATGTTTATACTTAAAATCTTAGTCTTTTTATTCAATAGATCTTCACACAACCAATGTGGGACTATTAGTCTTTTTCAAATTTATTTTATTTTATATCTAATGATACAAATATGTGTCATGATTTGTCACCCTTTTATTTGTGTCACTGTTGTTTAATCCTTTACAAATAAAATGACACCTTTATATCTGTCATAAAATAAATGTGGACACATGTAACTTTTGTTATAGTGTAGCTAGCAAAATAGCCTGGAATAGTTTATCTGCAAAACTCTAAGGGCTCATTTGGTATTAGGTGAAAGCAATCGGGGTTAAACTTTAATAGATTAATTAATACCCTAGAACAATTAGTTGGAGAAATATTTCTGTGTTTGGTATAACATTGTCATAAGAGTTAAAATTTAACGGAAAAGGATCTCTACCATTCTCAACTCAAAATGCATAAATTACAAAAAGCCCCCTAAAAGTACTAAAGTGTAGAACAACCTCCTTAAAATTTGATAATTATAAAAGTTTCATACACAATTCAAAATTTAAAGAAAACAACCTAGGAAGTTTTAAATATTACAAAAAAACTCTCAAAATTTAAAAATTATGAAAAAAAACACTCCAAAAGTTTCAAATCTAGAAAAAAGGCCATTGATAATATTGGATTACAAACATCCCCTTCTAAGTTTTGGAATTTAAAGAAAACACACAGGAAGTTTCAAGAATTATGAAAAATAACCTCATAGATTCAAAATTTATAGAAAACACTCCTAAAAGATCCAAACCAACAAACCAGTATGTTTTGTAAATTTCAAAATTTAGGGTATTTTTTGTAATTTTCTAAATTTTAGGGAATTTTTTTCAAATTTCAAATTTATAAAATTTTTAGTTTACTTTTTGTATATTAGAAAATTTTAGGGTTTTTTGTAAATTTTTTAATTTTTGAGTGTCTTTATTATGATTTTTTAAACTTCTAAGGTGTTTTTTGCAAAGTTTAAATTTTTAGGGGGCTGTTTGTAGTCCTATATTTTTAGTACACTATTTATAGGTTTAAATTTTCTAATACATTTTTTGTAAATTTTGAAGTCTGAGGATGTTTTTTATAATTTTTAAAACTTTCATGGTGTTTTGCAAATTACAAAAATTTTAGGGGTCTATTTATAGTTACCATATTTTTAGTGTACTATTTTTAGGATTGAAATTCTTAGGGTGTCTTTTGTAAAACTTGAAATTTGAAGGTGGTTTTTATAATTTACAAAACTTTTAGGGATGTTTTCTGTAAATTCTATTTTCTAGGAGTTCTTAGAATTTTAGTATACTGCTTCTACATTTTTATATTTTAATGGTTTTTTGTAAATTTCAAAATTTTAAGGGTCTTTTCTACCATTTTTAAAACTTTTAGGAAAAGTTTGGGAGGGGCAGCCTATATGTTTTGAAATTTTTAGTATTTTTTTAAGTTTTGAAATTTTGAGAAATTGTTATGATTTTTACTGAGATTTACACTATTAAGGGTGTCTTTATAATTTTATAATTGTTTGGGGGTTGTTTACAATTTTTCTCAAAAAGGGATCTGGTCAAAATTTCAGGTTTTAAAAGACTTGTTGTAGTTTTAGAATTTTTAGGGGGTTTTTATAATTCCACATACTTAAATGAACCAAGGCTCAACTTTTCACCCATTTCTACTTTTTCACCCATTTTCTCCTGCCCCTACTTAGTTAGAAGTTTACCCTCATTTCTACTTTTCACCAATTTTCTCCTGCCCCTACTCGGTTAGAAGTTTACCCTCGTATAAGGTTAAACTTTATCCTGGGTGAAATATTAGAAGGATAACAAACATGAATAGAGATAGAATAATATTTAATAGGGTAAACCTTACCCCCTTACCCATTTACCAAGCAAGCCTTTTCAGCAGTTCATACTAATTTGGTGAGATTTGCTATTTTGTATTTTTTTAATCTTTCATCACTACGGATAAATATAATTTTAAAGTTATTATCCTAATCAACATTGAATATATTGTTGTTCAGGGCATTAGGATTGATATCAGGAATGACTGGAGGAGGTGGAAGTATAGGAGCAGTGATAACTCAGCTTATATTCTTTAAAGGATCAAAATACTCGAAGGAGACTGGTATCACTCTTATGGGCATCATGATCATCTCCTGCACCCTGCTCGTCACCCTCATCTACTTCCCGCAGTGGGGTGGAATGTTCTGTGGACCTAGAGCGAACGTGACCGAAGAAGCTTACTATGGGTCAGAATGGAGTTCGAGCGAGAAAGAGAGAGGAATTCATCAAGCTAGCTTGAGATTTGCTGACAATACCAAGAGCGAGAGAGGGAGAAGCAAGAGAAGAACAGAGTCATCGACTCTTACTGTGCCTGTAGATGCGACACCTACACATGTTTGAATTGCTCATATTTCTACTCAACTTTTGTTGCAGAGTTTACTCTAAAACAGGATTAATAGGGGACTTTATTTTAATTTTGAGCACCAAGATTTCCCCTCTCTTATTATTTTGAGCATCACCATTTTTCCTTATTTTACGTTTCTATCTATTATGGGTAGCCGTTATGCAATTTTGAATCCTTGCAAGTCTTTCTAGTATCATATCCTAGCGTATCGTTTTGCAAGAGACCTGCTTTAGTATTGGATATCTAAGATGCTTCACAAATGGTGGCCAATCAACTCCATTAGCACAAGAAGGCAAGTGTGCAAGTCCCTGATTGATTTGGAAAGAAAGAAGTTAGCAGGTTTTCAAGAGAAACGGTGGGTAGTTTCAATAATAAGAACTCAATAAAACAATCCAAAAGATATAAGTAAAATCACACACAATGGTTATCACAATTAACACTACAATGCCTGATTCTACAGTTGAAGTTGGATAAATTGTCACCTAAAAGTCAAGTCGTTGGTGGCTTTAAGGAGAAACGAAAGAAGCAACAGCAACAGAGCAAGCAGTAGCGCACTCTGACTGAACAGTGCGGAAGTAACCACACGCAGTCAAAGATCTTGAAATGGGCTGACTCTCAGCGACCTCACCGCAACGCGAGTCCACAGCCAGAGACCGGACCTCATTCTATAGGCGGTCATGGAGATTTTTTGCAGCAGTTAGGATTTTTCAGTAATTTTTTGGGCCAAAGTCTTTCGCTGTAGTTAGGACTTTATTCTGACTGGGTTTCTTTGGTTTCTTGCGAGCGGGTATTATCTTAGATTAGGGTGTGATAATCACATTTTATTACAATTTATATCCTCATTATCTATGTTTTATGAATAAATATACCACTAATAATTATTTTTATCTTTTAATTACAGGTTAATAAAGAATAAATCTCAAACTCTCATCTCTCAATAAAGCCCACGAATTAATGAAAAATATCAGCAACATACCAAATGCCCAAGCCCAAAGCCAAAAAGAAGAAGAAACTCCAAGAAAATGTCCAAAGGCCCAAGCCGAAGAACAAACACAAGAAGAAAGTTCGGACAAAAGAGGAGGTGGCATCGATACCAGCAACGATGGGGGCATCGATGCCAGCATCGATGCCAGCATCGATGGGGGCATCGATGGGGGCATCGATGCCAGCATCGATGCCCGTATCGATGCCAGCATCGATACGCCTATCGATGCTGGCATCGATACGTCCGTCATTCTGTTACAGATCTAAGGCTAAAAATTATTATTTTTGGATAAGATTTCAATTCAATGACTCTCATTCACTGATGTTTACTATAAATAGGGGTAGAGAGTGAGAGGTTAGAGGTGTGAAAATTTTTGTAACTCTATTCGGAGAGGAGGGCCACTCTTAATTGAGAAGGCCTTCTAAATTTATAACTTTTGTTACAATTAATAAAATAATTTTTTTTTAGCACTTTAAAATTTTCTCTTCTTCTCTTTGTTGGTTGATGAAGATGAAGATGAAGATGGAGATTAATTTGAAGGTTTGTTTTTCTTATTTCTATTTTATTGCTTATTAGTTTAGATTTATTTTCATGCTTGTAATTAGATTTTATTTTCTTGTTTAAATAGCCAAGAGGCTAGAACCCTTTTACCTTAGATTTATTTCATGCTTATAGATTAGATTTATTTCATGCTTATAGAGTAGATTTATTTTCTTACATTTAATTCTTGTAATTTATTTTGTAGTTTAGATTTTGCAATTTATTTTGTAGTTAGATTTTAATTTCTTATACTATTCACCTTGAGGCTAGAACCTTCTTGGGTTTAGTTTTTCTTTTTGTTCATTTTTATTTTCTTTGATTCGCCTTTAGTCTAAAACCTTTTAGGGAATCACATTTTTCTAAGAAGTGGATTCAATTCTAGATTACCCATATCTTTAATTGAATCTTCTATGTTTACATTCTTGATTTTTATTTGCTCTTGATTTTTCCTTCTTGCCTTGTTGATCACATTTATATTATTACTTCCACTCTCAAATACATTCATTTACACAATCATTTTTGTTAGCCCTTATGTTTTGATGATATTTTACAACCACCATTATCGGTACTAATTGCTTGTTGAGTGATATTATAGTTAATATATATCAAGCTTGTTAGTACCATACATGGAGGATTGGATGGAATATGAGCTACAATGATGATATCCAAAGGAGGAGAAGGCATAGTGATAAAGCATTGTTTACTCAAGAACAATAAATGCGATGAGAAGCTTCATCAACTCAAGCTATATCAAGACTCAAAGAATTGCAATTCTATGTGAGGATATTAGGTAGTTTTTCTTTTCTCTCTAGTGCTAGAATGTAGGCAAGTAGCTTAGATTTCATTTGAAGCTATTGGGATATCACACACACGTTTTCATACTTATATTTTTGAGCGTTTTGACAAAATATTATTTTTCACAAGTATGAAGACCTTTTCGTAAAATTCCTTTTCCAAACAGTTTGTTTTTAATGTCAAAAATAATTTACAAAGTTACATAATTTTTGGAAGTCATTTAAATATTTTTTCAAATTTTTTAAAGAGTCAAAAACTGCTTTCAATAAACAGTATCAGCCATATCAGTTTGAGGTCGATCGCCATTGTCAACCTCACCTGAGTTTTTATCTACGGAGTCAAACAGAAACTTTCGCGGTCGACCGCCATGGTCGACCGTCAGCTCAAATTTTCCCACGGTCGACCGCAAAAGTCTTTGAAAAATTCTGAGCTTCGAAAGTGGCTCGCGGTCGATAGCAAGATTTTCACGGTCGACCGCCGTTTACTCCAACGTCTTTTAACGTACAGTTTCAGACGATGATTTCTTACGGGATTTAGGGGATATGGATATGGGTTTTGGCTGCAGTGTTTTCTCCTATTTAAACCCCTTATACTTCTTCTTCTCCAAGTGTCCCAAACATTTTGAAAAATCAGAGATCTGTTTTCCTGAGAGCAAACTTTCAAAACCTGATTTTCTCTGTTTTCAATTTCACTTCCCAGCTTCAGTGTAATCTTTCTCCTTGTCATAGGGACATTATAAAGAGAGAGTTTTTACACCATTACTACTGTTGAGAGATTGATCTTGTGGAGATCAACTTTGTAGGAGTGAGATCTTGTGGTGATCAACTGTGTAGTTGTGAGATCTTGTGGTGATCGTTGTATAGAAGAAGTTCCGGCTTCCAAACCGGGTTGTGTAGTGGATTCTCCTCGAGAGTGAGGAGCGGGGATGTAGGTTAGTGGGCCGAACCTTGTTAACACATCACGTATCACTTGGATAACGATTTCTAACTATATCTCATTTGCTATAGTTATTCATTTTGTGGTTTGTTGCTTGTCTCAATTTTTATTGCACTATTATAGCCTTAAGACCCTAATCAACCTCCCTCTAGGGTCCAACAATTAGTATCAGAGCTTGGTCTCTATATTAGTTTTTGGTCTAACCATCTTAGAGAAAAGATCTTATGGAGGCTTCAATGAATGTGCATATGTTAGAGGGATAACCCACCACTAGACCACCACTTTTCACTGGTAGTAATTTTGCTTATTGGAAGGCTAGGATGAGGATTTACCTTCTTTGTATTGATCTTGACATTCTAGAACTCATAGAGAAGAAATATGTAGAAAAGCCCAAAGTCGGGAATATGACCAATGGAGAAAGACACCAAGCCAATCTCAATGCAAATGCCATGAACGCCTTAATTTGCGGTCTTTCCCCCAATGAGTATAATAGGGTTTCTACGTGTGTAACCGCATACGAAATATGGGTGAAATTATGTATTACACATGAAGGAACCCCCCAAGTTAAGGAATCCAAGATTAGTGGGCTTATGCATGAATATGAGTTATTTAAGATGCTTCCTAATGAATCCATTGATGCTATGTTTTCTCGCTTCACTAACATAGTCAATGAATTGCATGGTCTTGACAAGAAATTAACTATCCAAGAGACGAACTACAAGATCCTTCGTTCATTGACTCCGGTATTGGAACCCAAAGCTACGGCCATAGAGGAAGCTCATGACCTTACCACTCTAGCTCTCGATGGACTCATCAGCAAGTTAAAGGTTCATGAGAAGAAGTTTAAGGGAAAGGACAAGGAGGAAGTGCCCCCACGGGAAGTTGAGGAGCCATCACCAAAAATAAAGACCATAGCTCTCAAAGGAGCTAGTGATAACTCCTCATCATCGTCGGAGAGTGAAGTTGATTTTTCTAGAGAAGTGGCTCACATCTCTAAAAGAATTTCTTGACTCATTAAAATGAATAAGAAGTTTAATCCCCGATCTAACAATAAATTTTCTTCACGTGATGCAATGAACCGGGTCATATCGCTAAAGATTGCCCCAAGCTCAAGGAGAAATACTTGAAGTACAAGAAAAAGAAAGCCATGTATGCCGGATGGAAGAAATCCGAACCAAGTGATTTGGATAGCAATGAAGAAGGAGCTAAACTTGCTCTTCATGATCCCAACATTTGCTTCATAGCTTATGATAAGGAGGTAGTTTCGGACACTGAAAGTGAATCCTTTTATATGCAATGTGATCTAACTACGGCATTAGAAGAATTAAACATTGAGTTTAAAAGGATGTCAAAAGAATTTTTTTCCTTTAAAAAGTTGCATGCTTCTTGTGATGCCAAACTAGAACAACTACAAACCTCTCTTGCTTTAAAAGATGAATTGCTAGGGGATCTTGATTTTGAAAAGAAACAATTAAGATTCAAGATTGAAAGACTTGAAATTGACAGTGGTAGGATTAGACTCACTCATGTTTATGCTAATTATCATCATCATGAGAGAAATAGTTTTCATAGATCTCATGCCTCTACACACAAGAGAAATTTTGTGTGCACATATTGCATGAAACGTGGTCATATTTCTACTCATTGTAGGATTAAAAATAATCATGATTTTTATGGAATGACATGGGTACCCAAATGTACCAAGCTTACTAACCACCAAGGACCCAAGATTTGGGTACCTAAAGTTACTACACCTTCATCTCTTGTAGGGAACATCACGAACATGACGTAGAGAGATGTGGTACCTTAATAGTGGTTGCTCACATCATATGACGGGCAACAAAGAGCTATTTGTAACCCTATCAAGGATTGAAGGAGGTAGTGTCTCCTTCGGTGGTGGAGAGAAAGGTAAAATCATTGGTATTGGATGTATTGGTAAGACACCCTCACCCGTTATAGAATATGTTTATTTGGTTAATGGCTTGAATCATAATCTTCTTAGCATTAGCCAATTGAGTGATAAAAGTTTTGATATTTCCTTTAAACCGGACAAATGCATTATTAGCTCAAATGGAAAAACTTTTTTTGTTGTTAATAGAAAATCTAATGTATACATTTTTGAGATGAATGAGCTATTAGATCAAGATGTCAAGTGCCTTGCGGCGGTTGATAAAAACCCTTAGATTTGGCATAAGAGGCTTGGACATGCCAACATGGAATTGATATCTAAGTTGTCCAAGAGGAATCTTGTAAAAAGGTTACCAAACTTGCATTTTATCAAAGATATCATATGTGAAGATTGTGCTAAAGGTAAACAAACTAAGTCTACCTTCAAATCCATCAATGAGGTATCAACTTATAAACCCTTGCAATTACTTCATCTTGATTTATTTGGTCCTATGCGTGTTACCTCTCTTGGAGGCAAACACTATATTTTTGTTATCATTGATAATTTTTCTCTTTTTACATGGACAATCTTTCTTGCAAATAAAGATGAATGTTTTGAAGAATTTTTGAATCATGTTAAAAAAATTTAAAAGAAAAAAGATTTAAAAGTTGTTAAAATAAGAAGTGATCATGGTGGTGAATTTCAAAATAATTTTTTCTATAATTTTTGTGATACGGGTGTATCTTCTCTTTGGAAAAACGATCCTCATGAGAGCTTGAGGATAGGTGATTCTCATGATATCTTGAGAATAGTGATGTGAAGCGACATGGCGGAGCACAGGATGGAGCGTGAAGCGAGTCGGAAGAACGAAGAATCAAAGATTTTAGTTCTCAGCCTGATGAGTCGACTAACGGTTGATGAGTCGACTGACGGGTTGATGAGTCGACTCAAGAAAACGCCTCCAGATAGCAAAATGCTTCTGCTGAGTCGACTCATGAAAATCATGAGTCGACTCATGCAGGCCAGCACAGTTTGTGCACATTTTGAGTCGAATATGAGTCGACAGGTGATCATGAGTCGACTCATCTCAGTCATGAGTCGACTCATAGTGGTTTCTTGGGCAGACTTGGTTTCTGTTTTGAAGGAATCCTAGCTGGGTTTGGTTTTGGTTATTTACCAGATTGCCACCACGTTGTAAACCCTATAAATAAGGATTGTTAAGGGTTCTAAACAGGGAGGTTAGAGGCCAGATGTAGATCTAAAGGTATTTAGGTCTAAGTGAGATCCTAATCAAAAGGATTAGGGTTTAGATTATGAGGATCTATGAGATCTTAGATCAGAGAGAGATTCTAATCATTGTATTAGGGTTTAGAGAGGATTGAGAGGTTGTTCTCGATTCTAGTGAGATTGTGAGGGAGAGATTTGTAATCTTTTGTTCTTCATAATCTAGAGAAGACATTTTCCTTCGCCATACTAAATTGTTCTTGTGTTTTAGTTGTCTTCTTCTCAACCCATCTTTTGGTAATTCCGCAACCAAAGGGTGCTCGCACGGCGACTCATATCAAGTTGGTATCAGAGCATCAGATCTAGTGACGGGGCATCCTGTGTATGGTCCTGATTCGATCGCAATACAAGAAGCTTGGCGAGATCCTTTTCTTTGGAAGGAGTTCAGAGATTAAGGAAGAAGAAGATGACTGAAGTCAACAAAGATGGAGGGGCTCGAGGGTTTCCTCAGCTGAAGTTCTAACTTGAATAGGAATTCAAGTTTTTTGGTATCAGAGCATCAGATCTAGTGACGGGGCATCCTGTGTATGGTCCTGATTCGATCGCAATACAAGAAGCTTGGCGAGATCCTTTTCTTTGGAAGGAGTTCAGAGATTAAGGAAGAAGAAGATGACTGAAGTCAACAAAGATGGAGGGGCTCGAGGGTTTCCTCAGCTGAAGTTCTAACTTGAATAGGAATTCAAGTTTTCTAAAGGGGGGACCCATGATACGGGTGTATCTTCTCTTCGGAAAAGCGATCCTCATGGGAGCTTGAGGATAAGTGATTTTCATGATATCTTGAGAATAGTGGTGTGAAGCAACACGGCGGAGCAAGGATGGAGCGTGAAGCGAGTCGGAAGAACGAAGAATCAAAGATTTTAGTTCTCAGCCTGATGAGTCGACTGACGGGTTGATAAGTCGACTGACGGTTGATGAGTCGACTGACGGGTTGATGATTCGACTCAAGAAAACGCCTCCAGAAGCAAAAAGCTTCTGCTGAGTCGACTCATGAAAATCATGAGTCAACTCATGCAGGCCAACACAGTTTGTGCACATTTTGAGTTGACTATGAGTCGACTGGTGATCATGAGTCGACTCATGCAAGCTAGCACAGTTTGTGCACATTTTGAGTCGACTATGAGTCGACTGGTGATTATGAGTCGACTCATCTCAGTCATGAGTCGACTCATAGAGGTTTCCTGGGCAGACTTGGTTTCTATTTTGAAGGAATCCTAGCTGGGTTTGGTTTTGGTTATTTACCAGATTACCACCACGTTGTAAACCCTATAAATAAGGATTGTTTAGGGTTCTAAACAGGGAGGTTAGAGGCCAAATGTAGATCTAAAGGTTTTTAGGTCTAAGTGAGATTCTAATCAAAAGGATTAGGGTTTAGATTGTGAGGATCTATGAGATCTTAGATCAGAAAGAGATTCTAATCATTGTATTAGGATTTAGAGATGATTGAGAGGTTGTTCTCGATTCTAGTGAGATTGTGAGGGAGAGATTTGTAATCTTTTGTTCTTTATAATCTAGAGAAGGTATTTTCCTTCGCCATACTGAATTGCTCTTGTGTTTTAGTTGTCTTCTTCTCAACCCACATTTTGGTAATTCCGCGACTAAAGGGTGCTCGCACGGCGACTCATATCATTTTGTGCACATCGTGGTATAACTCATGTGTTTTTTGCTCTAAGAGCACCACAACAAAATGGTGTTGTTGAACGAAAAAATCGCACCATACAAGAGATGGCACGAACTATGTTAAACTCTTTTGATTTGCCTAAATATTTTTGGGCGGAAGTCGTCAATACGGCTTGTCATGTTTTAAATCGTGTTTTGATTAGACCAAAGCTTAAGAAATCTCCTTATGAACTATTTTATGGTAAAACTCCTTTTATTGGATATTTTCGTATCTTTGGTTGTAAATGTTTTATTTTAAATACAAAAGATCACCATGATAAATTTGATTCTAAAATTGATATTGACATTTTCCTAGGATATGCACCTCGAAGTAAGGCTTATAGAGTCTTCAACAAATGAACTCTTGTTGTTAAATAATCTATAAACGTTACTTTTGATGAGACTAATATTGGTTTACAAGTTGGTTTGCCTAGGAAAGATGATGATGATGTTGAGGGAGGATTGGAATTTTTGCAAATAAATGAAACATCCTCAATAGATGTTCAAAAGGATGGGGAAAGCACAAACAACATTCAAGAGAAAGAACAAGAAGAACTCCCTATAGCATGGAAATTTGCACTAAATCATCCAAATGAGCAAATCATTGGGAATCCTTCACAAGGGGTTCTAACTCGCTCAAAGGCTTTGAGTGAGTGTGGTAATGTTGCTTTTCTATCTCAATTAGAACCTAAGAAGATTAATGATGCTTTAAATGATGAATTTTGGGTTTTAGCTATGCATGATGAACTAAACAATTTTCGAAGAAATAATGTTTAGAAACTAGTTCCTAGACCTAACAATGCTAGTGTAATTGGAACAAAATGGGTTTTTAGAAACAAACTTGATAAACATGGCATTGTTACTAGAAATAAAGCTCGTTTGGTTGCCCAAGGATACAATCAAGAAGATGGCATAGACTATGATGAAACCTTTGCACCGGTTTTATGGTATTTGTAAGTTTTAAAGATTTCAAATTGTTTCAAATGGATGTTAAAAGTTCTTTTTTAAATGGTTTTATAGAAGAGGAAGTATATGTTGAGCAACCCTCCAGTTTTATGGATCATGCATTTCCTAATCATGTTTACCGGGTTTAAAAAGCTTTATATGGGTTGAAAGAAGCTCCTAGAGCTTGGTATGCTCACCTCTCTAGTTTTCTTCTTGAAAATGGTTTTTCTAAAGGGAAAATTGATAATACTCTTTTTGTGATTGTTCGCGGGAAAAATCATGTCTTTCTTCATTGTTGATTCTATTGTCATCATAGATAACAGCTTTTTGAGTTACAAAGATCCGGTCTTTTTGTAAGATCCGGTTACAATAAAATTAAAGAAAAATAAAAAAAGATTACAACTTTCTCCTTTTGTGTCGAACAAATCACGAGCTCCTGTTTTGCGGTCGCTCGCTTGCGTGGGTTCTTTGCCTGCGCCGGGGTTTATCCGTTGACCACCGCGAGATCTAGATCTGGTCGGATCTACGCAGTACGACGGGTATTATTTCACAAAGGAAATAATAGCTGGGGGGGATTAATTCACTAAGGAAATAATCGCCCTAATTCTCGGGATCAAAGGCCAAGCTTTGATCCGGAGGATGACTGCGTAGATCTGAGATCCGGTTCCTCTCGAACTCTTTCCTTATTTTGCGTTGACGATCACCGAGCACCGGATCTGGAAGAGCAAGTCCTCAAAGTCCCAAAGCTTCAATCTTTTTTAGATCTGAGCCTTGAATCCAGCAGAACTTCGCCTCCAAAATTTCCAACCTTTGACAAATGAGCCCGAGTCCTCCAGGTTTTCTGGTTTTGTGTCCGTTGTCCGGTTTCATGGTTTCGCGGTTTATCCAAGTTTTATTGTTGATCTGGACTCTGATTTGGAAGTCCGGATCCCGATTTGGCAGTAAATCCGCCTTGGTGTTTGAGTTCGAATCTGTTCTATGGTTGGATGACTCGTTGACTCCCCGAACCGTTGGCTTGATTCCGCACGTGAATGGATGCATTCCGTTGCTTGCGTGCGATTCGTTAACCTCGTCGCCTCATTAATCCGCTTCGTTGCGTGTCACTTGGCTTCGGTGTCGTGGACTGACGCTCGTGTTTAGATACGTCATCCGATGGTTCGTTGGTTTGTCGAATCACCGTGCCGAGCTATGTTCAGGGACCTATAGGCAGTTTTATACGCCTACAGATACCCCCTCCAAAGTATTTCAGCCTCGTTCTTTTATAGAAGAGTCTGGAATACTTTGGATATGATTGTCCCAACCTTCAGTCGGTGTAACATGACTTTGGAATGGCTTCTGCTTTTGATTCCTTCAATCCTTTAGGTTATTCGGTGCTTTGTCGAATGTCTGTAAGGGTTCCGGTGCTGCATTTATTGTCTGACCATTGTTGGAATTTTAAACTTGAAGTCGATTCCTGATTTTCTGATCTTTAGCTCGTGTTTGTTGGTTCAACATAGAACTGACCCTCGATTGTTGGCGTTGAGTCTTTATTTGCGACGCGTTGTCCGGCGTAGTGTTGTTGAGTTATCCTTACGAATATTTTTAGAAAAATATTCTCCAGAAACTTCTCAACCAAAAATAGGGAATAGTTTATACTCGTATACCTTATTGGAGTATTGATTCTTTCATTGCAACGCATTGATAGGCGTTGACCTAGGTTTACGCATTGACCCTAGGGTTTTGAATATCGTACGTTGATTTTTTGATCGCAACGCGTTGACCTAGGGTTACGCGTTGTCCGACGTTGACCTTAGGGTTTTGAACATCGTACGTTGACTTTTGATCGCAACGCGTTGACTGGCGTTGACCTAGGGTTACGCGTTGTCCGACGTTGACCTTAGGGTTTGCGTTGACCTAGGGTTACGCGTTGTCCGACGTTGACCTTAGGGTTTTGAACGTCGTACGTTGACTTTTTTTTTTATCGCAACGCGTTGACTGGCATTGACCTAGGGTTACGCGTTGACTGGCGTTGACCCTAGGGTTTCGAATGTCGTTGGATGCTCAAGTCACGAGACCAACTAATGAAGCTGATGCGTCAGTGACTCTCGTATTTATAGGATTTTTGGCAAACCCTCAGCCTTCAACGGATTTGATAAGCCTTTACCGATTACCGTTTGAATCGGGCTAGCATGCGGATTGTCTAAATCTGTTCCGCATGTGACGTTGTGCTAAGAGAGTTAACGCTCTTAGTGCTACGATATTGAATACATAGACTTCGTCTTTCTCACGGGAATAGACTACCCGGCGACGCGTGTTAGGCGTTGACTTTAGGATTTTTGGCTAACCCCAGCCTTCAACGGATTTGGTTAGCCTTTACCGACTATAGCTAAAAGAGTTAACCCTTTTAGTGCTACGATATTGAATACGTAGACTTCGTCTTTCTTACGGGAATAGACTACCCGGCGACGCGTGTTAGGCGTTGACTTTAGGATTTTTGGCTAAACCCCAGCCTTCAACGGATTTGATTAGCCTTTACCGACTACCGTTTGAGTCGGGCTAGCATGCGGATTGTCTAAATCCGTTCCGCATGTAACGTTGTGCTAAGAAAATGAATTCCCTTAGACTCGGTGCTACGACTTCGAATATGTAGACTTCGCCCTTGTTACGGGAATAGGCTACCCGGCAACGTGTATTAGACGCTGACTTATCCCTACTTAGGCTTCGGGATAAAATACCCCAGAATCGAACTCTGGTGTCTTTTTCTACTTAGGATTCGGGATAAACTTCCTAGTACCTGTGAGGCACAGATTTTGGGAGTTGAAAAAGGTGGTGTCTTCTCTTGGGGCAAAGACGAACCCAAAATGGGAGAGGAAGAATTTTATATTCTATCTCCCGACACTGAAGAAGAAGAATTTTATATTCTATCTTCAGCTGGAAAGGAGACTCGAGGTGGGATCTCCACCCCCAGAATCCGGAAAGGTAAACCTAAGAGTGGGATCTCCACTCCAAGAATCGACAAGATTCAGATAACCCTAACTATCGGAATGTTTGATTACCGAACTAAAGATGAATTTCTCGTTTATCGAGAGTGAATTGTGGTTTTGGTCCTAACTGTAGGAAGGTTTGACCAAACAGGAGTTTGAGATGACCCTAACTGTAAGAAGGTTTGATCACTCAATTTGAAAGTGGACCTCTCGTTCATTGGAGGAATTGAGAGGGGATTTTGGTTTTGGTCCTAACTGTAGGAAGGTTTGACCGAATGGGAAGTTTAAGACGATCCTAACTTTAGGAAGGTTTGATCGCTCAATTTATGGGCCTCTCGTTCATTGGAGGAATCGAGAGGGAGATTTTGGTTGTGGTCCTAACTGTAAGAAAGGTTTGACCAGGTGACAGATCAAGATTTATTATATCCGGACTCTAACTATGAAAGTGTTGAGTGCACGAACATAGCGTAAGTTTGATTGGATTAAACTTGATCGAATTTGGTGGTCCCACCGTCAATTAGTCTGATCAGTGAGAGATTTAGTGTTCATCACTTTGTTGCACGAATTATCCACCCCCAGCTTTCTTGCCGTTACACGAATTATCCACCCCCAGCTTTCTTGCAAAACTGGGTGTAACGAGGAGTACGTTATCCTCAATCGCATGTTCAGGTTATCCTTAAGGATATATGATTCTTTAGGAACTTCCCGTCAAAAGTGGGAAACAGTTTAGACTCATATACCTATTGGAGTATGCAGGGAGCAGTTTAACCTCTTGCACCTGTTGGAGGATTGAGAAACAGTTTATACTCGTATACTCTTTGGAGTCTTGTTTCGACTTAATTGAGCGATATAACGCCGGCTTCAACCAAGGTTTGGATGCTATTCTTGAGAGTAAAGCACTCCTTGGTGGGATGAACGACCCTCCTGTAGTATGCACAGTACTTTGGGTCCGTAGTATTGTCAGCTTCCTCCTGATTTGTGATAGGTGGTAGCTTGATCTTGTTGCTTCCAAGGAGGGATTCGAAGATGGCTGGAACGTCTTCATCCTTGAAGGAATACTCTTTTTTGAGTCTCGGGTCCGAAGTCTTTTGCTGCCTTCGGGATTACTGTTGTGACGTTCGATTAGCACCAACAGCAGCTGCAGGTGCCTTGCCCTTACCACGAGAGGCGAAGTTCGAGTTCAGAGGATTAGCCGTCGGTAGGTTCCTCTCGGCCTTAGGAATCGCTCGGCTTGCTCTCCTCGGACCTTCAAATCCTTCTATGTTTTGGATGGTGCTATCCCCATTGCTTCCAACACGTCTAATGCGAGGTTGTTGTGGCAAGTCTGGAGAATAAACTCCTCAGTGATCGGGTCCTGACAGTTCATCGCCTTGTTCCGGAACCTTTTGACGAAGGTGTCAACCAATTCCCCGTCTTTTTGTTTCTCATCAAGCAACAACTCGATGGATATCTCGGTGTCGTCGTCGAAGAAATTAGCGAGGAACTTAGTTTCCATGTCATCCCAGCTATTCACGCTTCCTGGCTTGAGGCAGCGATACCAATCGAAGGCGGCTCCACGAAGAGTGCCAACGAAGGACCGTACCATCAGAGGCTCATTACCGGAGATGACTCCTAAGTGCGATTTGAAGTAAATCAAATGCTGAGTGAGTGAACCCTTCCCATCAAACGGCGTGAAGTTAATTAGACTGAACTTCGCCGGATAGGGGATTGATTCCCATTCTCTTGGGTATGGACAAGGATTGCCCGTCTTCTTCATCTCTTGAGCAGAAATCAACGTATTGATTTTGCTCTCGAGGTTTTTAATCTTCAAGATTTCATCTGAGTCTTCGTTGGCATTCTCGTTACCACCCCTGCATTGATGGAAGGATTATTGACATTATGAGTTTCATTCGCACATGTGTCCTCATCTTCCAGATCAACCTGGTTACGACGACTTGGTTCGCTTTGCAGGTTTGTCAGTGCCTGGATTTGTTGCTCATGCATTTCTCTCATATTCTGCATGGTCATCTGCATTTCGAACCTGAAGCTCTCCTGTTGTTTAGCCATGGCTTCTTCGAGCATCTTGGCCACTTGTTCCGCACTTATCATAAGTGACTCGCGGGGTGGTCCCTCACTGGATACCGTATTATCTGATGCGACCGCAGAGCAGGCATCCGATTCTTCATCTTCTGAAGGTGTTCTTGTCCGAACCCTACCATAAGTTCCTCGTATGATGGCTCCGGACTGCAGACGGGTTACACACCGGGGTACTTCCGGAATTGACTCGGGATTCTCCTGTGTCGACGTCCCTTTGTTGGTCATATTCGTGGTGACCCTCGGAAATTCTCCTTCCTCGACTACCCTTCTTCTTTGTCGGAAACGCCTGACCCTCGGAAATTCTCCTTCCTCGACTACCCTTCTTCTTTGTCGGAAACGCCTAGGCCTTGGTTTTGACGTTTCGGTGCTGAGCCTTTCGAAGACCGAAACTCTTTCGGGGACTGTCTTGATGCAGTTGCACTCAGACAATACTGCCCGAATGAGTTTGGAACAGGAGCATTGAGTTTCTAGCCCTCGGAGACTCCTCTTTCTAGTTTTCCTCGTGCCCCCATCACGATAGTACAACTCGTCGGTTTGAAAGTCAGAGTAACCTATCGTGTGTCGGCATGACTTCTCGGGTATAACGTTATCGTCATCAGACGACAACGTTTCCTTCTGAGGGCGGACTGCCTTCTTTGGGCTTTCAAGAGTCACGCGCCTTGAGACATGCCTTTTTGGGCGTGAGTTCTCAGCGGGCTCCTGGACTTCGATGCGCAAATTGGTACGCGCAGCTGGCTTGAACTCCTTATCATGTTGGAGGTGACGGCGACCCCCAGCATGTTGAGTCGTTCGGGGCTTCTTCATCGAGCCCAAACGTTCTTGGACTGGAGCTTTGACTCTCTCGTCGGGAATTGGACCGAGGCGCTCCAAGACTGACTTTCTCCTTCGGGATGATTCCGCAGGATCTTCCGGAGAAGCTACTGGTATTACCGGCGACTTTGGTTGATTCGTCGGTGGTTGAACTTTTGTTGGAGGCTGCTTCGGCCTCCATACTTGGCGGGTTGGTAATGGCTTTTTGGCCACTCTTTCTTCCTCCAACTTCTTGGCCTACTGCACAAGAATTTTTGCTTGTGCAAGTAACACGCGGCGTTTGTGAATCCGCTCTTCGAGTGTTGATCGTTGGCGGCTTGGAGGAGCTGCCATTCTTCAGTTGTTGAGGCTGTTTGCCTCCCCTGTTCTTCAGATCCGCGTTGTAGCGGACTCCGTCTGTGGACTCCATCGCTTTGGCGAATTCTTTGGCCAAGCGTTGGCGTTGCCTTTAGCGGGCTCTCTTTGAGAGAGTCACCGCTCCTTTGGTGACAGAGGAATTGGTTGGAACCAGCTTGATCTGGTTGGAGGTTGGTGGAGCCTCCCCCGACGCAGCTTTGGCGTCAATCGGGGTGAGATCGTCGTTGGTAGCTTTAACTTCTTCGTACCAACGTACCTTTCTCCTGGAGGAGAACTTTTTGGACTTGCGAGGGGAGGTCGATCCGGACGAGGATGACAGATACTGCTCGAACTTCTGTTGATCGAATTCATATTCGACCTCCTCTTCGACCTGGATCGAGATCCGTGGCTGCGACGCATCGATCTCGGTAGCGAGATCGTCGGCTCCCACTGTGGTCGCCTGATTGTTCACGGGAAAAATCGTGTCTTTCTTCATTGTTGATTCCATTATCATCTTAGATATTAGCTTTTTGAGTTACAAAGATCCGGTCTTTTTGTATGATCCGGTTACAATAAATCAAAGAAAATAAAAAAAGATTACAACTTTCTCCTTTTGTGTCGAACAAATCACGAGCTCCTGTTTTGCGGTCGCTCGCTTGCGTGGGTTCTTTGCCTGCGCCGGGGTTTATCTGTTGACCACCGCGAGATCTAGATCCGGTCGGATCTACGCAGTACGACGGGTATTATTTCACAAAGGAAATAATAGCCGGGGGGGGGGATTAATTCACCAAGGAAATAATCGCCCTAATTCTCGGGATCAAAGGCCAAGCTTTGATCCGGAGGATGACTGCGTAGATCTGAGATCCGGTTCCTCTCGAACTCTTGCCTTATTTGGCGTTGACGATCGCCGAGCACCGGATCTGGAAGAGCAAGTCCTCAAAGTCCCAAAGCTTCAATCTTTTTTAGATCTGAGCCTTGAATCCAGCAGAGCTTCGCCTCCAAAATTTCCAACCTTTAACAAATGAGCCATGCTCCTCTATTTATAGGCAAAACAGATCGAATCTGGGCCCAGATACCACCTAGAGGTGGCTCGGCCACCGAGCCACCTCAAGGTGGCTCGGTGAGCCACCAAGGTGGCTCGGTTCGCCGAGCCGCCTAGACGGCTTTTCTTTTGGCCGAGCTTCGCCGTTGTGTCCGTTATCCGGTTTCACGGTTTATCCAAGTTTTATTGTTGATCTGGACTCTGATTTGGAAGTCCGGATCCCGATTTGGCAGTAAATCCGCCTTGGTGTTAGAGTTCGAATCTGTTCTATGGTTGGATGACTCGTTGACTCCCCGAACCGTTGGCTTGATTCCGCACGCGAATGGATGTATTCCGTTGCTTTTGTGTGATTCGTTAACCTCGTCGCCTTGGTAATCCGCTTCGTTGCGTGTCACTTGGCTCCGGTGTTGTGGACTGACGCTCGTGTTTAGATACGTCATCTGATGGTTCGTTGGTTTGTCGAATCACCGTGCCGAGCTGTGTTCAGGGACCTATAGGCAGTTTTATACGCCTACAGTGAGAAAAAGAAAAAATGATTTCATTTTACTTCAAATATATGTTGATGATATTATTTTCGGTGCTACTAATGAATCTCTTTGCAAGGATTTTTCTAAAGTTATGCAAGATCATTTTGAAATGAGCATGATGGGAGAGCTCACATTCTTTCTCGGGCTTCAAGTCAAGCAAACTAAGGATGGGATATTCATTTCTCAAAGCAAGTATGCTAGAGAATTGGTGAAGAAATTCAATTTGGAGAATTCTAAGCATGCACCAACTCCCATGAGTACAAGTGTCAAGCTTGATGTGGATGATAGTGGTGAGGATGTGGACCAAAAACTATATAGAGGTATGATAGGTAGTCTTCTTTATCTCACTGCTAGTAGACCTGATATCATATTTAGTGTGTGTGCATGTGCACGTTTTCAAGCTTCTCCTAAAGCATCTCATTTGATTGCGGTTAAGAGAATCATTAAATATGTTCATGTAACAATTGATCTTGGTTTATTTTATCCTAAAAGTACCTCTTTTGATCTATATGGTTTTTGTGATGCCGACTTTACCGGTTGTAAGGTAGATCACAAGAGTACGAGTGATACATGTTAATTCTTGGGTAACTCTCTTGTCTCTTGGACTTCCAAGAAACAAAATTGTGTTACCTTATCCACTACGAAAGCGAAATACATTGTCGCCGGCTTATGTTGTGCCTAAGTTTTGTGGATGAAACAATGTTTAGTTGACTATGATTTGATTTTTCAAAATATAAAAATCTTTTATGATAACAATAGTGCTATCAATATTTTAAAAAATTCAGTTTTGTATTCTAGAACCAAACATATTGATGTGCGCCATCATTTCTTATGCGATCATGTAGAGAGGTAAGATGAATCCCTTGTGTTTGTTGACAGAAAATCACAATTAGCGGACATCTTTACCAAGCCTCTTAGTGAAGATGATTTTTGTTGCATAAGAAATGGTTTGGGTTTATGCACTATGTGAAAGTTCTACTTGCTTGTTTGAATAATTGCATTTCACATGTATTTTTGTTTATATTTTTTTACCCTATTTTGATGGTGACAAAGGAGGAGAGAAATCTCCTCATTTGTGCACATAGTAAAGGGGAGCTCATAGATAGGGGGAGTTACTATCTATAAGCTATATATATTTTGCTCCTATATAATGGTTGGTTGTCATCATCAAAAAAGGGGAGATTGTTAGCCCTTATGTTTTGATGATATTTTACAACCACCATTATCGGTACTAATTGCTTGTTGAGTGATATTGTAGTTAATATATATCAAGCTTGTTAGTACCATGCATGGAGGATTGGATGAAATATGAGCTACAACGATGATATCCAAAGGAGGAGGAGGCATAGTGATGAAGCATTGTTTACTCAAGAACAATAAATGCGATGAGAAGCTTCATCAACTCAAGCTATATCAAGACTTAAAGAATTGTAATTTTATGTGAGGATATTAGCTAGTTTTTTTTTCTCTCTAGTGCTAGAATGTAGGCAAGTAGCTTAGATTTTATTTGAAGCTATTGGGATATCACACACACGTTTTCTTACTTATATTTTTGAGCGTTTTGATAAAATATAATTTTTCACAAGTATGGGGACCATTTCGTAAAATTCCTTTTCCAAACAGTTTATTTTTAATGTCAAAAATAATTTACAAAGTTACACAATTTTTGGAAGTTATTTAAATATTTTTACAAATTTTTAAAGAGTCAAAAACTGCTTTCAATAAACAGTATCAGCCATATCAGTTTGCGGTCGACCGCCACGGTCGACCGCACCTGAGTTTTTATCTACGGAGTCAAATAGAAACTTTCACGGTCGACCACCACGGTCGACCGCAAAAGTCTCTGGAAAATTCTGAGCTTCGAAAGTGGCTC
>NC_033798.1:48192795-48198098 GCF_001876935.1 Asparagus officinalis
ATACGATAAGGAAATTCAAAAGGCAAATTCTGAGCATACCAACGCCAACGGACGTCCCCTCAGGCTGAGTTCCGACAGGCTCTGAGACAGCGGCAGAGGTGGTTATGGAGGGTATATCAACCCCTGCAGGCAAATTGCTCATACCACTCGGCAAAGGCGGGGAGACGTCACTTCTATGCAGACTTTCAGCCCCGGGAACTATAGTAGTATCAGGCCCAACGGCCGGTCCTATAGTTACACTCCTGTATTAGCCAAATGGAAATTTGGACAAGTAAGGAGAATCGGGACAAGAAGTTCGTATGCATACCTGCAATCCCACCGTCCTCAGATGCAGCGGGAATGCCAAGAGTCATAAGAGTATCGGCCCAAGCGGCTGGTCCTATAGTGGCACCTTTTTATTAGTCAAAATGAAAATTTAGACAAATAAGGAGGATTGGGATAATAAGGTCATCTGCATACCTGTAGGTCTATCATCCGTAGGCATCTGAGGAATGCCAGGAGTCATAAGAGAATCAATCCCGGCGGCTGGTCCTATGACTGCACTCGTATATTAGTCAACAGTCAGATGAACATAGAAAAGTATGATATCCCTAAATCGTATGCGTACCTGCGAGTCCGTCACTCCGAGGCAAGCTAGATATGCCAGGAATCGATATTGGGCTAATCCCAATGGTTGGCGCTGTAATATTAATCCTTCGTTAGTCAGATAAAAGATCAGGCAAGATGAAGGAAATCAGATATATACCGGTGAATGAATCATTCCCAAGGAATGGTCTCTCGGTTCCTCTGGTAGTCTGTTCAGCCAGCATGTCTGCTAATAAGCTAGCATCAGGTTTCGAGAAGCTTGGTACAGGAGCACACCCCCGCTCCTCGAAACCTACATCATGACAGGCTCCATCCTCAGCTGGCCTTTCCATCGCGACATCTGCAGGGTAGCCTGAATGTTGGGAGATGAGGAAAAACAGAAGATCTTCCTTCCCCATGCTTGAGGAAAGTAACATTGGATGTAGATATACCTGAATATGGGACTGTGGACTCAACACTATTCACTTGCCCAAGATCAATGTTTAGATCGATGCCCAGAGACCCGTCATGAAGGGCGTCGCACATTTACTGCATAAAGCAATCCATGTTATCAGATCCAGGAGATACCGGACCCGGTGGGAGTTCTCCCTCTTCGAAGAACCCTGGAGCATAAAAACGTGGTCACGAATCCCAAAAGGTAAATCACCTTAAAGCAATAAAAATAAAATGTTACCTTCCCCTCCATCGGCGGTGCTTCCTAAGTCCACTCCATAAGGATGCTGATCGTCGTGGGGTTTATGTGCGGTCTTCTTCCTTTTTGGGGCACCAACCCTCCTGGGACCAACGGGTCGGTCATGCACAGGCCTGTCACACGTTTCAACGTGTGTAGGAGCTGGCGGCTCATGATCGTCAACTGTCCTACCTAAAGTGACAATGGTCATTTCATTAAACAAACAAGAGCTGTCATTTATACCAATTCGAATGGAGAAGGAAAATCAAAGAAGCAGGACAAACCGGTATCGAGTTCTCCTCTGTCGGTATCTGCATCCACATATTCTTCCTCGGATGTCTCGTCGTCGTCACCCGTAGGAAGGAGCTCTTCATCATCTGTGAGAAGAGATCTGGCATACCCCTTTCCCCGCTTCTGAGCAACCTCAGCCCTGCGAGCAGCCATCATAGCAGCCCGGACCGAGTACTCAGACTGTAACTCTGAAAGGCTCCTCACACCTATGGATTCATAGGCGGAAAGGAACCACTTGCAACTGAGGAAAGTGGTCAGCGGCTTACGCCTATATGAAGGAAGAGCAAAATGGGCTCCAGTGCAGCCCACCATAGTCCACAGCCATGCTCGTACGCCATCAATCAGTCCTCCCTTAACCTGCAAACCACGGCTTGGATTCCCGACATATAGCTGGTCATAGCCGAACTGACGAGCAAAACGGCAGGGGAGGTAAGGCTCTATGTGGCATTGATTCTTCACCCGGAGGACAAGATACCCAACGCGGATGTTCACTAACCAGCGGAAACAACCAACGTCGAGAACAGTCCGGTCACTTCTAGGTTTCTCCTCATCAATCAGCGTGTCACCATAGCGACCTGAAAAGTGAGGAAAACTCTTGAAGAACTCCCAGCTCTTACGGACTCGAAGCTCTCGTTGAACATCACTGAATTTGTTCCCAAGCCATCTGCTCTTCTCCAACAGCTGCATAAAAGAAACGGGGACATCAACAACGTTGGGCGCCGACATTAAGTCAGGACGGTGAAGAACGAGCCACGCCATCAGATATGCGTAAGGAAGCTCGACCTTCGGACAAATAAGCTCAGTCGATGGTTCAGACCCCATCTGTGTAAAACTGCTGACTAGACACCTAAGCCCGCAATGGATGCCAGCAACCATCGCTGGGAGCAGGGAAAGCTCTCTCCCGTAAGCTAGCTGAACTGCAGGGAAGAGCACCTCGACAGGTAGAGCGTCTGAAGGCTGGTGAGGGACAACACATTTCTTCAACCAAAGGGCAAGGTAGCCTGCTAGTAGAGTCCGGGGCCCAATGGACTTCTGTGCGCGGCAGAGAAAAGAACGAAACTTGGTTCCCGTAGGAAAAACTCCTTCAGCACTGGCGATGGTGTAAGAACGAGCCTCAGCCTTCTCTAACAACTCATTAATTGCAGAAGGGGTTAACACGTCTAATTCACGAATAGACTCGCCGGAACTACCCTCCAAGTTCTGGAACAAATAGCAAGCAAACTGCTTCAAGCTGACCTGCCTCTTCCTTTTCGCTTGAGGAGAAGTCTGGACCAAGGAAGTATGATAATGACAAGTAAGATCCCAGAGAGTGTCATACATGTCGGGAGTATCTTTCTTCATACACTCCAACTGCTGGTTCGAGGGAAAATACTCCTGATACGGACAATCCCCCATCGGAAGACCAGAAACATGATGCATCTCATGCAAGGCCAACCCTAACTCGCCATCGCTGGTCAGGAAGGTGTTACTGTCAGGCATGTAGGTCTCCAGCAACGCCAAGAAATGGTGACAGCTGACTGGGATTCCGTACATGGTGGCTCGTATAGGTGCATACAACCCACTGCTCTTCAGATCCCTCTCCCAACACGCTAAGACAAAACTGGTCATGTCTGGTGGAGGTAACCGTCTCCCAAGAAGAGCTAGACGGTTACTCACAGTAGAAGCAGCTGCTGACACCTCGCTTGGGGGTGCAGTGTTAAGGCCCATAATCCCGGGTCGAAGACCACGAACGTCATGATACCCGTTAGAGCCAGGAGTCTTGTGGTGAGTGGCATATCCACACTGAACTCGCTCAGCATCTTCAGTAAGGTGCCAAGACATCTGTCGCTCCACGGCCTGCCCCTTCAAGTGACTGAAAGAATATTGGCGTGGAATAGAGGGGATGTATAAGGGAGCTCCCTCATCGAGAGTTAGCCAATGCTCCTCGCAAAGGGTCAACGTAGCAGGATCCTCGACATGGTCTCCAAACAGGAAGCTCGGCTTCTTTAAAGCCTGAGTGGAGGTAGAATCCGCGGTAAAGGAGGCATCTGTAATAAGCTGGCGCAAGCAATGGCGCCCTCCTTCCCGTATCAAGCGGCAAGATTCGTCTGAGCGATCTCTGTCGAACCGAGGAAGTGGACTAACGGCCTGCCTAAGGGAAGCTGAAGAGAAGACCTCCCGACTACAACCGGTGTTGGCGTGAGGAGGAAGGCTACCCGCGGGAAACTCCACTACAATAAAGCACAAGGGTGGAGTCAGAAAATTCATAAGAAGAATGATAAGCTCATCCACGGAATAATTGGAGAGACGATTTTGAGTGTCCTACACCGGAAGAACGGTATGCATCATCACGTGAATAACGTGGTAACATACACCGAACTATAAGGTGTAGGACGACACAAAATCGCCCCAATATACCAGAAGACTTGAATTGGCCAAGCAAGACAAGTCTGAAACCTTAACCCCCGCGAAGGAGGGTGTCGGTTCTTCCTTCATGACCCGCAAAGAGGTCAATCAGGGATACAAGAAAAAAAATTTATACAAATTCTCACCCCCGAAGAAAGAGGCCGCGGGGGAAGATGTCGCGGGAATCTCTTCCTCGCTGTGCTGCGAATGAGAACGACTCCTACGAGGTCGAGATCGGCACAGAGACATTGGGAACCTACAACAAAAAGCAGCAAGTCAGGTACAATCTAAAATATGAATACACGAAATTTAAAAGGGAAATTAAGAACTTTAATTAAAATCCTATACATAAATAGGATTTCATAATTGAAGTCTAATTGAACCTATAAATTTCGTGCATGCGAGACGATGATTGTCACCTTTTACGGTGAATTTTGGTGAAATACCCAAAATACCCTCCGTGTTCAAGGCCAAAATTCAGGTCAAGGACACGCGTGACCCGGGTCATGATCGTCATATCCGATCATTTAGCACCCCCGGTACCCCACCATTTTGGTTAAATTTTGCAAATAAACCCTTTCTGCAGAATTTAGCCAATCTTGCATAAAAGCCCCTCTACAAATTTTGCATTTGGTCTCCACATGCATTTATCAAAATTTGATCAGGGGCTTGGGGTTTAGACCCCTTGGATTTCAGCCCCAAATTCGTGGCCTTTTTTGCAAATAAACCCCTAAAATTTTTAGTGGGCTGTTTTGCGAATAACCCCTCAAACAACTCCTTAATCCTATTGCATAAAGCACCCCCCACATCCCTTCACCAAGTGGACATAAACTCAATACCCAAATTTCAGTCCCACTTTTGCAAATAAAACCCCACGAATTTCAGCCCCTATTTTGCAAATAAGCCCCCAAAAATTCGGCCATGTCACCTTTTTTGCACAAAACACCCCAATGTATGGTGCATACACAACCCCTAGCCTACTACAAGCCTAAAAATGCAACCTTTACAAGAAAATAAAAGGATTGTGAAAGGAAGCTTACCAAATCAAAGGAGATTTTCTTTGAGCTTGAAGATGGAGGAGAGAACCCTATTTGGGGAATGCAAGCTTCCGGCCAATGGGTATCCGCTAAAATCCAAGATTGCTTAAAGATTGATGGGTTCTTCAATGGAGGAAAGAAGTTTGGGGAAGAAGAACCTCAAAACCGAAATAGAGGGGAGGGGGTTCGGTTTTGAGCTAAGTAAGAGAGGGAACTCTCTTTTGAATTTTGAAAAGAAGGGGGGAAAACAAAAGAAGTAATGGACCAAAACAAAAGGAAAAAGAAACAAAGCAAAAAAGGGAAAAAGACAAAAGAAAAGAAGCAAGAGGGGGGGG
>NC_033798.1:48198256-48204999 GCF_001876935.1 Asparagus officinalis
GCGTTGCAATCAGAGTCAACGTTCGACGATTCGAAACCCTAGGGTGGACGCCGGTCAACGCGTAACCCTAGGTCAACGCCAGTCAACGCGTTGCAACCAAAGTCAATGTTCGACGATTCAAAACCCTAGGGTCGACGCCGGTCAACGCGTAACCCTAGGTCAACGCCAGTCAACGCGTTGCAACCAAAGTCAACACCTGACGATCCGAAACCCTAAGGGTCAACGCCGGTCAACGTGTACCCCTAGGTCAACGCCAGTCAACGCGTTGCAACCAAAGTCAACACACGATGATCCGAAACCCTAAGTCAACACAATGTGATGGAGGTAGTTCAAAGTCAACTCAATGACACGAGCCAAACTCAATTCATCAGCTGTAGACGCGAGACTCCGACGACGGCCAAGCGATAAACGCAGCGCCAGAAGAACTTCGGCTATTCGTTAAAGCATCGAATAGACTGAAAATCGAAGGAGCCAAGAGTTGAAGCTAACTACAGGTCCTTACGCCGACTGAAGGCTAGACTAATCACATCCAAAGTATTCCAGCCTCTTCTATAAAAGAAACGAGTCAGGAACACTTTGGAGGGGGTATCTGTAGGCATCAAAAATTGCCTATAGGTCTCCACGAACGGTTCAGTGTTAAAGAGCGACGATGAACGTTACTATCCGATCCACAGGAGTCCAATTGACGTCGATGAACGATTGAAGTGAATCGACGAACTACGTGAGCGGATAGGATTTCGGAACAACGAAGACCCGGACCGATCAGGGAACCCGGCAATGTTCACAAGAAGGACAATGCCCTTCATGTCTCGATCACTCTACAGATAATCCAACCACCAGAACGGATCGAACTCTTTGTCAATCTTCCAACGCACTTTGAATCACTCAAATCCGAGTTCGGACGAAGAATTTACGGCGAAAACAATCAACCATACGCAACGGAGCGTCTCAGGCTAAGTTGGGACACCCGGGGTGTCTCGGGAAAGTCGAAACACCCCAGGGGTGTCTAGGCACCCTAGGTGCTCCTATTGCCTATAAATAGCCATTCAAGGCCTCATTTTTGAAGATCTGGATTTTTTGGCCGAGACACCCAGGGGTGTCTAGGCTTTTCCTAGACACCCCAGGGGTGTCTAGGCACCCTAGGTGCTCCTATTGCCTATAAATAGCCATTCAAGGCCTCATTTTTGAAGATCTGGATTTTTTGGAGAAGTTGGCGAAGCCCTGCTGCAGTGAAGAGTGGTCGAGCGCTTCAACAGAGGAGAGGAGAGGCCTTCATCAGAGTCTTCATCACCCGTGCCCCTTTCCTTAGTATTACCCTTTGTCGGTAATCACTAAGAAGAGCAGATATCTCGTTTTAGCCGAGATAGACGATTCAGGCTTCTAGATCTCACGCGGATCGACGAAGCTCTGTCCGATTTTTCAGGAACAGATCTGAGTGCCAGGTAGTCCACGGATATTGACGTCCCCGTCACAGGCAAAAGACCCACGCAAGCAGAAGACCGATAAACGATCTCTGCGTTTGTTTTGACGAGAGTTGTAACTTTTGTTTTCATTCATTGTGTAAGAGTCTTATAAAAAGACAATCTTTTTTTTTGATTTCATTGTAACGACTAAAGTTGTAATGAATACAGTAATGAATACAACAATTTTCGACGCAAACAACTATATTCCCACTCAACCCTTAATCGAATGGATCTAGTACGTCGGGCGAAAAATCCAAACAAGGAAACCCCCATATATATACCATGTGTTCTAAAAGATTAAGAATTAAGCGCAAATATCCTCATTCTAGCGTTAAATCTAAATATAACCACACAAATAATCGCACACATAAATCAATCCACTTCCTCAATAGGTGTAGGAAGTCGCGCGACATAACATAATAGGTACCGGAAGTCGCGCGGCATAACATCTTCACGCTCCTGAAAATCATCTTCGATGTCTACACTTAACCATCTAAAATGTAAATACCCCTACTTAACACCTAACTAAATGGAACAAGTACATCGAGCGAAAAATCCAAACAATGAACCCCTTATATATATACCATATGTTCCAAGTACTTAGGAGATAAGTGGTAATACTCTCATTTTTTTAGTGTTAAGTATAAACATCGCCATACATTCAACCATAAGCCATAAACAAGTCCTACAAAAATTTAATTTACTAGATCAAACAGGTATGGGTAGTCACGATGTATACCCTCCTCGCGCTCCTAAGAACCTCCTCAACTCCTTTCCGGTTTCACTGAATTGCTACAAAGGAAAAACATCTTGTTTCTAAATTTCTTGTCTTCCCTAGCAAGCATACAAACTTGGATTTCAATCGTAGTCAGATCATTCTAAAGCTAAATCTTCAGTGCGTTCATCATTCGCTACTGATCTACATCATGAAAGTGCTTTGATGGTTGGATTATCTGTAGGATGAACGAGATATGGAGGGCGTTGTTCCTTTTGTAAACACCGCAGGGTTCCCGATTAGCCCGTGCCTTCGTAGTTTGTCGATTTGCTTCAGTCGTTCGTCGATGTCAATTGAACTCCTGTGGATCGGATAGTGACGTTCATCGTCGCTCTTTAACATTGAACCGTTCGTGGAGACCTATAGGCAATTTTCGATGCCTACAGATACCCCCTCCAAAGTGTTCCGGACTCGTTTCTTTTATAGAAGAGGCTGGAATACTTTGGATGTGATTGGTCTAGCCTTCAGTCGGCGTCAGGACCTGTAGTTAGCTTCAACTCTTTGCTCCTTCGATTTTCGGTCTATTCGATGCTTTGACGAATAACCGAAGCTCTTCTGGCACTGCGTTTATCGTCTGGCCGTCGTCGGAGTCTCGAGTCTGCAGCTGATGAATTGAGTTTGGCTCGTGTCATTGAGTTGACTTTGAACTACCTCCGCCACATCGTGCTGGCTTAGGGTTTCGGATCATCGTGTGTTGACTTTTTGTCACAACGCGTTGACTGGCGTTGACCTAGGGTTACGCGTTGACCGGCGTCGACCCTTAGAGTTTCGAATCATCAAACGTTGACTTTGGTTGTAACGCGTTGACTGGCGTTGACCTAGGGTTACGCGTTGACCGGCGTTGACCGGCGTTGACCCTTAGGGTTTCGAATCGTCAAACGTTGACTTTGGTTGCAACGCGTTGACTGGCGTTGACCTATGGTTACGCGTTGACCGGCGTTAACCCTTAGGGTTTTGAATCGACAAACGTTGACTTGTGTTGCCCTAGGGTTACGCATTGACTGACGTTGACCCTTAGGATTTTAGATTGTCGAACGTTGACTTTGGTCGCAACGCGTTTGACTGGCGTTGACCTAGGGTTACGCGTTGACCGGCGTTGCCCCTAGGGTTTCGAATCGCCATTAACACAGTTTATACTCGTACGTTTGCTGGAGTATACACAGTTTAAGCTCTTAAGGTATTGGAGCATCGCGGTTCCGAATGTTGGGGTTGCAGGACCAACTGTTAAAGTTGATTCATCTGCATGTGTGGATTTTATCCTGAATTTGTTGGGTGCTTAAGTCACGAGACCAACTAGTGGAGTTGATGCATCAATGACTCGCAGTTATAGAATTTTTGGCAAATCCTCAGCCATCAACGGATTTGATAAGCCTTTACCGACTACCGTTTGAGTCGGGCTAGCATGCGGATTGTTTAAGTCCGTTCCGCATGTGACGCTGTGCTAAGAGAGTTAACGCTCTTAGTGCTACGATATTGAATACGTAGACTTCGTCTTTCTCACGGGAATAGACTACCCGGCGACGCGTGTTAGGCGTTGACTTTAGGATTTTTGGCTAATCCCCAGCCTTCAACGGATTTGATTAGCCTTTACCGACTACCGTTTGAGTCGGGCTAGCATGCGGATTGTTTAAGTCCGCTCCTATGTGACGTTTAAGCTAAAAGAGTTAACCCTTTTAGTGCTACGATATTGAATACGTAGACTTCGTCTTTCTCACGGGAATAGACTACCCGGCAACGCGTGTTAGGCGCTGACTTATCCTTACTTAGGATTCAGGATAAAATTCCCCGTGCGTGTGAGGCACGGATTATGGTGTTATTAATAACAACCTGCCACAATGTTGAATATGTGGTCTTTTGTCCTTTTTACGGTCAAAGACTAACCGGCCATGTGTGTTAGACATAGGCTTTGGGATTTTTGGCAAACCCCCAGCCATCAACGGGTTTGATGTGCCTTTACCGATTACCGTTTGAATCGGGCTAGCATGTGAATTATTAAAACCCGTTTCACATGTAACGTTGTGCTAAGAGAATTGCTTCTCTTAGACTTAATGCTATGATTTTGAATACATAGACTTCGTCTTTCTTACGGGAATAGACTACCCGGCAACGCGTGTTAGGCGTTGACTTATCCCTACTCAGGCTTCGGGATAAAATTCCCCGTGCATCGAGTGCCCGGATTTGACAATCGTGTCTTTTCTAAAAGCAAAGACAGATTGAGAAACGGGAGAGGAAGAATTTTATATTCTATCTCCCGGTGCTGAAGAGGAAGAATTTTATATTCTATCTTCGGCCGGAAAGGAGACTTGGGGTGGGATCTCCACCCCCAGAATCCAGAATGGTGAAACTAGGAGTGGGATCTCCACTCCGAGAATCGAAAAGATTCAGATAACCCTAACTGTCGGAAGGTTTGGTTACTGAACCAAAGATGAATTTCTCGTTTAGTGAATTGTGATTTTGGTCCTGACTGTAGGAAGGTTTGACCAAGCAGGAGTTTGAGATGATCCTAACTGTCGGAAGGTTTGATCACTCGATTTGAAAGTGGACCTCTCGTTCATTGGAGGAATCGAGAGGGGATTTTGGCTTTGGTCCTAACTTTTATAGGTTTGACCAGAAAGCGAAGAAAGTGGAATACGGGTAGCAAAGAAAGTGCCAACTCGTATTATCACTCAAAAGGAGACTTTAATGCTAGGCGTTTAGGACCTAGCACGTTAAGTCTAAGAAATGCCAACGACGGGCAAATGGAAATGTTGGTGGATCCACTGTCGTTTAATTTGATCAGCGGATGGTTTGGTGAGGAAAGATTAACCTATCAGAGGATTGTATCTCATCTCACAAAAATAACTCATATGAGTTAGAGAATTCTTGATGAAAATAAGAAGAAACATTCTGACCTTCAGAGTTCGAATGTAGATTTCTTATTCGTCAATTCCCCAATGACTGGGTTATCCCTAAGAATACCCATGTGGTATTCTTCCGGGAACTTCCCGATACATTGGATTATCCACCCCCAGCTTCTCTCTTGGAACTAGGTTTGACTTTGTTATCCGACCGGGTTATCCTTAAGAATATTAGCGTAATATCCTCCAGGAACTTCCCGTCAATGGTGGGAAATAGTTTAGACTCATATACCTATTGGAGTATCAGGGAACAGTTTAACCTCATATACCGATTGGAGGGATGAGAAACAGTTTATACTCGTGTACTCTTTGGAGTGTTAAGAAGCAGTTTATACTCGTATACTTTTCGGAGTATTAAGAAGCAGTTTACACTCTTATACTTATCGGAGTGTCAGGGAGCAGTTTAACCTCTTATACCGGTCGGAGGATTGTCGTTCTCAATTGGCTTACCCTAGCGTTATAACGCCGGCTTCAACCAAGGTCTGAATGCTATTCTTGAGAGCAAAGCAATCCTTGGTGGGATGAACGACCCTCCTGTGGTATGCACAGTACTTTGGGTCTGTAGTGTTGTCAGCTTCCTCCTAATTCGTGATAGGTGGTAGCTTGATCTTGTTGCTTCCAAGGAGGGTTTCGAAGATGGCGGGAACGTCATCGTCCTTGAAGGAATATTCATTTTGGAGCCTCGGATCCGAATTTTTCTGTTGTCTTCGGAACTGCTGTTGTGACGTTTGATTATCGTCAATAACTGTTGCAGGTGCGGCCCCTTCATCATGAGGTACGAGACTCGAATTCAGAGGGTTAACCATCAGTTGGTTTCTCTCGACCTTCTTCCTTCTTAGGAAGCGTTCGGCCTGTTCTCCGCGTACCTTCAACTCTTTCCAGGTATTGAGCGGCTCTACTCCCATAACATCCAAGATATTAATGGACAAATTGTTATGACAAGTCTGCAAGATGAACTCATCCGTGACGGGATCCTTGCAGTTCATTGCCTGATTGCGGAAGCGTTTGATGAAGGTATTCACCGACTCTCCGCCTTTTTGTTTCATATCGAAGAGTGTCCTGACCGACACTTCGGTGTCATCATCGAAGAAATGAGCGAGGAACATGCTTTCCAGGTCCTCCCAGCTGTTAATGCTTTCGGGCTTGAGACGGCGGTACCAATCGAAAGCAGGCCCGCGAAGGGTGCCAACGAATGACCGAACCATCAAAGGCTCGTTGCCAGAGATCACCCCCAAGTGGGACTTGAAGTAGATTAGATGCTGAGTGGGCGAGCCCTCCCCGTCGAACGGCGTGAAGTTGATTAAATTGAACTTTGTCGGATACGGGATCGCATCCCACTCTTTCGGGTAAGGACACGGAATGCCGGTCTTCTTCACCTCTCGAGCAGACATCAGGGCGTCAATTTTTCTTTCGAGATCCCTCATCTTTTCAGCCTCATCTACATCCTGTTTTAGACAATTTTCGAGAGGAATGATACGGCCACCCCCAGTGTTATCATCATTGGTGGGTCCACCCCCAGCGTTGTTATTTTTAGTGGGGCCACCCCCAGTATTCTTGGGCGGTGCGTCGCTGTTTTCATTGCTTTCGAAATCTGTTACAACTTCAAAC
>NC_033798.1:48205060-48207930 GCF_001876935.1 Asparagus officinalis
GTCACTGGTGGGTCCACCCCCAGCGTATTGGATGCGATGGCGTCGGCCATGACGATTTCGACCATGACGCACCCCCAGCGTTGTTATTTTTAGTGGGGCCACCCCCAGTATTCTTGGGCGATGCGTCGGCCATGACGACTTCGTCCACTTCCGGATCGCTGTCAACTGCGGCGCTCTGGGTGCGACGGTTGGATTCAACTAGCTGGTTCGACAAAGCTCGGATTTGTTGGTCGTGCATTTGTCTCATCTCTTGCATAGCCATTTCCATTTCAAACTTGAAGATTTCCTTCTGCTTAGCCAGGGCCTCTTCAATGATTTTGGCTATCTGCTCGGTGTTGACCATGAACACTTCTCGAGCTTGCCCTATGCTAGACGTTGTATCGTCAGAGGCGAGAGCGGAATAAGAATCCGAAAGTTCATCATTAGAATGGACTTCTTCATGGATCCCATGGTCGTCGTTATATCCGACGGCTTCTAGCTGAAGCTGAGCTATTCGTTGGGTTATTCCCGAACTGATTGTTCTTCCTGGAGAGAAATTAGGGTCGGAGCCACTTGAAACAATTGGAGATTTTCCCTTGTTGACCATGTTGATGGTAACTTCTGGGAATTCATCCTCTCGAGAAACTGATCCTCTTTGGTGGAAACGCCCTGATTTGGGTTTCGTCGTTCCATTGGAGATTCTCTCGAATATCGAGACCCTCTGTGGAGCGGTCTTGGGGCAGCTACATGTTAATAATACTGCCCTGATAAATTTGATACACGGACAGTGAGAGTCCGCTTCCTGGGTACTTCTCTTTTGAGATTCATTCGCACCCCCAGCCTGATAGTACAACTCATCGACGTTGCGGTCGGAGTAACCTATTGGCTGCTCACATGGGTTCTCAGGTATAACGCGTTCGTCTGTCCGACGCGTTTCCTTCTGAGTAAACATTGCCTTATTGGCGTCTGCAAGAGTCGCACGTTTGGAATCACTCCTTTGTGAGGGTGAAACCTTAACGGGCTCTTGATCTTTTGCACGCACCGCCAAGCGGGCCGTTGCAGGAATCAATTTGTTAGGAGGCCGCGTACGACCCCCAGTCTGGATGTTGGCTCGAAGCTCCTTCAGCGATCTGGGGCTTTCCTTAACAAGCGCTTTTCCTCGATTCTCGGGTAGAGCACCGATACGATTGTTCAAAGGATTCCTAAACTTGAGGAAATCTGCGCTGCGGCAGGGCTTTAACGGAGGTTCGGGATTTGAAGTCGACGAAGGCCGGAGAGCAACGTCGCCTGCTTTTGCCTTAGGCGCTGATTTGGCTTTTGGCACCCAAACTTGTCTGGATCTCGGCGATCTCTTAACTGCCTTTCCCCTTTGCGTTTCTTGTGCTTTTCGCATAAGGGTCCGGGCATGCGCACGCAAGGCGCGGCGCTTCTGGATTCGCTCCTCGAGAGTAGAACGGGTTCTTTTGACATGAACCCATTTGTTCGTTTCTGCGTTGGAGGAGGGGCTGGTTGTTTGCCGTTGTTGCTCTTGGCGATGTCTGGACTTGAGATCTTCATTGTAGCGGATCCCATCCATCGGCTCCAAAGCTTTGGCCAACTGACGAGCAAGGCGTTGACGCCGTCTTTGGCGTGCTCTCTTTGAACTTCTGCTGATCGAACTCGTATTCGATCTCTTCATTCACCCGGATTTTGAATGCCGGTTGCGTCACGACGGCGTCGGTAGCGATGCCGTTGGCTCCCACTGTGGTCGCCAGCTTGTTTGCGGAGAAAGTTGTTGTATTCATTGCTGTACTCATTACAACTTCAGTCGTTACAATGAAATTAAAAGATTGTCTTTTTATAAGACCTTTTACACAATGAAAACAAAAAGGTTACAACTCCCTTCAAACAAACGCAAGATCCTGTTTTGCGGTCTCTTGCTTGCGTGGGTCTTTTGCCTGTGATGGGGACGTCAATATCCGTGGACCACCGGGCACTCAGATCTGTTCCGAAAAATCGGACAGAGCTTCGTTGATCCGCGTGAGATCTAGCTCGGCTAAAGCGAGGTATTAGCTCTTCTTAGTATTAACGCTAAAGGCTAATACTAAGGATCAGGGGGAACGGGTGATGAAGGCGCTGATGTAGGCCTCTCCTCTCCTTGTTGAAGCGCACGGCCACTCTTCACTGCAGCAGGGCTTCGCCAAGGCTCTCCAAAAATCCTCCTCTCAAAACAAAGGCACAAAGGGGGGCTATTTATAGGTGAATGGGGCATGTAGGGGGCCTAGACACCCCTGGGGTGTCTAGGCTTTTCCTAGACACCCCCGGGGTGTTTCGACCTCCCGAGACTCCGTTTGAGGTGATTCGGTTGTTTTCCCTGTAAACTCTTCGTCCGAACTCGGATTTGAGTGATTCCAAGTCCGTTGGATGCGTGACGAAGAGTTCGATCCGCTTCGGTGGTTGGATTGTCTGTAGAGTGGTCGAGGCATGAAGGGCGTTGTCCTTTTTGTGAATAGTGCCGGGTTCCTGATTGGCCCAGGTCTTCGTTGTTCCGAAATCCTATCAGCTCACGTAGCTCGTCGATTCACTTCAGTCGTTCGTCGACGTCAATTGAACTCCTGTGGATCGGATAGTGACGTTCATCGTCGCTCTTTAACACTGAACCGTTCATGGAGACCTATAGGCAATTCTCGATGCCTACAGATACCCCCTCCAAAGCGTTCCGGACTCGTTTCTTTTATAGAAGAGGCTGGAACACTTTGGATGTGATTGGTCTAGCCTTTAGTCGGCGTCAGGACCTGTAGTTAGCTTCAAATCTTGGCTCCTTCGATTTTCGGTCTATTCGATGCTTTGACGAATAACCGAAGTTCTTCCGGCGCTGCGTTTATCGCCTGGCCGTCGTCGGAGTCTCGAGT
>NC_033798.1:48208729-48209198 GCF_001876935.1 Asparagus officinalis
ACGTTGATATCCGTGGACCACCGGGCACTCAAATCTGCTCCGAGAAAACAGGACAGAGCTTCGTCGATCCGCGTGAGATCTAGAAGCCTGAAGCGTCTATCTCGGCTAAAACGAGATATATGCTCTTCTTAGTGATTACCGGCGAAGGGTAATACTAATGAAAAGGGGGGACAGGTGATGAAGACTCTGATGAAGACCTCTCCTCTCCTTGTTGAAGCACTCGACCACTCTTCACTGCAGCAGGGCTTCGCCAATCTTCTCCAAAAATCCAGATCTAGAAAAATGAGGCAATGGGTGGCTATTTATAGGCCATGGGGAGCATCTAGGGGGCCTAGACACCCCTGGGTGTCTCGGATTGGCCGAGACACCCTAGGGTGTCTCAGCTTGGTCGAGACACCCTTGGGGTGTCTCGGCTTGGCCGAGACACCGTAGGTGCCTCAGTTCAGCTTTGAGACGTTTTCAATGCCCG
>NC_033798.1:48209425-48214069 GCF_001876935.1 Asparagus officinalis
TCAATTGGACTTCTGTGGATCGGATAGTGACGTTCATCGTCGCTCTTTAACACTGAACCGTTCGTGGAGACCTATAGGCAATTTTCGATGCCTACAGATACCCCCTCCAAAGCGTTCCGACTCGTTTCTTTTATAGAAGAGGCTAGAATACTTTGGATGTGATTGGTCTAGTCTTCAGTCAGCGTAAGGACCTGTAGTTAGCTTCAACTCTTGGCTCCTTCGATTTTCGGTCTATTCGATGCTTTGACGAATAGCCGAAGTTCTTCCGGCGCTGCGTTTATCGCTTGGCCGTCGTCGGAGTCTCGAGTCTGCAGCTGATGAATTGAGTTTGGCTCGTGTCATTGAGTTGACTTTGAACTACCTCCGTCACATTGTGTTGACTTAGGGTTTCAGATCATCGTGTGTTGACTTTTTGTCGCAACGCGTTGATTTGACTGGTGTTGACCTAGGGTTACGCGTTGACCGGCGTTGACCCTTAGGGTTTCGAATCGTCAAACGTTGACTTTGGTTGCAACGCGTTGACTGGCGTTGACCTAGGGTTACGCGTTGACCGGCGTTGACCCTTAGGGTTTCGAACGTCGTAGGATGCTTAAGTTACGAGACCAACTAATGAAGCTGATGCGTTAGTGACCCTCGCATTTATAGGATTTTTGGCAAACCCTCAGCCATCAACGGGTTTGATAAGCCTTTACCGACTACCGTTTGAGTCGGGCTAGCATGCGTATTGTTCAAGTCCGTTCCGCATGTGACGTTAAGCTAAAAGAGTTAACCCTTTTAGTGCTACGATATTGAATACGTAGACTTCGTCTTTCTCCTGTGAAAAGACTAAACAGCAACGTGTATGAGACGTTGACTTAGGATTTTTGGCAAATCCTCAGCCTTCAACGGATTTGACGTCCTCTTACCGACTACCGTTTGAATCGGGCTTACATGCGGATTGTCTTAAGTCCGTTCCGCATGTGACGTTGTGCTAAAGGAATGAACTCCCTTAGACTTGATGCTACAACTTCGAATATGTAGACTTCGCCATTGTTATGGGAATAGAACGTGTTTTAGACGCTGACTTATCCCTACTTAGGCTTCGGGATAAAATTCCCCAGAATCGAACTCTGGTGTCTTTTTCTTCGGAGAAAGACTAAACCGGCGACGCGTGTTAGGCGTTGACTTATCCTTTCTTAGGATTCAGGATAAACTTCCTATACCTGTGAAGCACAGATTTTGGGAGTTGAAAAATAGTGGTGTCTTCTCTTGGGGCAAAGACGAACCCAAAATGGGAGAGGAAGAATTTTATACCCTATCTCCCGACACTGAAGAAGAAAAATTTTATATTCTATCTTCAGACGGAAAGGAGACTCGAGGTGGGATCCCCACCCCCAGAATCCGGAAAGGTGAAACTGAGAGTGGGATCTCCACTCCAAGAATCGAAAAGATTCAGATAACCCTAACTGTCGGAAGGTTTGAATACCGAACCAAAGATGAATTTCTCGTTTATCGAGAGCGAATTATGATTTTGACCCTAACTGTAGGAAGGTTTGGCCAAATGGGAGTTTGAGGTGACCCTAACTGTAGGAAGGTTTGATCACTCGATTTGAAAGTGGACCTCTCGTTCATTGGAGGAATCGAGAGGGGATTTTGACTCTGGTCCTAACTGTAAGAAGGTTTGACCAATGGAAGGTTTAAGACGATCCTAACTGTAGGAAGGTTTGATCGCTCGGGAATCGAGAGGGGATTTTGACTGTGGTCCTAACTGTAAGAAGGTTTGACCAATTGGGAACTTTACGTCCAGACTCTAACAGAGAGAGTGTTGAGTGCACAGACACGGTGAGAATTTGAATGGGAGTTTTTATTCATTACATTGCTGTGGTTTTGGGAATTTCCCGTTACATAAATCGTCCACCCCCAGTTTCCTCTTCGGAACTGGTTCGGACATTATTATCAGTTACCTAACCGGGTTATCCTTAAGAATATTAGCTTAATATTCTCCAGGAACTTCCCGTCAAAAGTGGGGAAACAGTTTAGACTCATATACCTATTGGAGTATCAGGGAGTAGTTTAACCTCTTATACCGGTCGGAGGATTGAGAAACAGTTTATACTCGTATACTCTTTGGAGTCATAAGAAGCAGTTTATACTCGTATACTCTGTCGGAGTCTCGCTGTTAGCTTATCCTAGCGTTATGACGCCGGCTTCAACCAAGGTCTGGATGCTGTTCTTTAAAGTAAAGCACGCCATCCTCCTGTGATATGCGCAGTACTTCGGATCCGCAGTATTGTCAGCTTCCTCCTGATTGACGATAGGTGGTAGCTTGATCTTGTTGTTTTCAAGGAGGGATTCGAAGATGGCTGGAACGTCTTCGTCCTTGAAGGAATACTCTTTTTGGAGTTTTGGTTCCGAAGTCTTTTGCTGCCTTCGGGATTGTTGTTGTGCCCTTGATTGTTGAGGCGCCTTTTGTTGCCGCTGTTGCGGTTGCGCTTGCTCCTCAAATGTTGGATTCGCGTCCACAGCATTCGCATGTGCTTTTCCCTTATGGACAAAGTTCTGTTGCGGGGCACTATTGGCTATTTGGCCCCTTTCCGCCTTCTTCCTTTTAAGGAATCATTCGGCTCTTTCTCCTTGCACCTTCAGATCTTTCCAGGTCTTTGGAGGTGCCATTCCCATAGCTTCGAGGATGTCCAATGAAAGATTGTTATGACAAGTCTCGAGGATGAAATCTTCGCTGACCGGATCCCTACAATTCATTACTTTATTCCGAAACCTCTTCACAAAGTCTTCGACTGTCTCACCATTCTTCTGCTTCTCCTCAAACAAAGTGCCGATTGAGACTTCAGTGTCGTCGTCGAAGAAGTTCGTCAGAAACATGTCCTCCATGTCGTCCCAACTGTTGATGCTCCCCGGCTTGAGGCGACGATACCAATCGAAGGCCACTCCGCGAAGAGTGCCAACGAATGACCGTACCATCAAGGGTTCATTGCCGGAGATCGTGCCCAAGTGGGACTTGAAGTATATTAGGTGTTGGGTAGGGGAACCCTTTCCGTCGAACGGCGTGAAGTTGATCAAGTTGAACTTTGCCGGATATGGAATTGATTCCCACTCCCTTGGGTATGTACATGGAATCCCGGTCTTCTTTATCTCTCGAACAGACATCAAAGGCATCAATTTTTCTTTCGAGATCCTTCATCTTTTCGGCCTCATCTATATCCTGTTTTGGATAATTTTCGAGAGGAATAATACGGCCACCCCCAGTGTTATCATCATTGGTGGGTCCACCCCCAGCGTCGTTATTTTTAGTGGGGCCACCCCCAGTATTTTTGGGCGGTGCGTCGGCCATGATGACTTCGTCTACTTCCGGATCGCTATCCACTGCGGCGTTCTGGGTGCGACGACTGGATTCAACTAGCTGATTCGACAAAGCTCGGATTTGTTGGTCGTGCATTTGTCTCATCTTCTGCATAGCCATTTCCATTTCAATTTTGAATGCTTCTTTCTGCTTGGCTAGAGCATCCTCAACGATTTTGGCTATTTGCTCGGTGTTGACCATGAACACTTCTCGAGCTTGCCCTATGCTAGACGTTGTATCGTCGGAGGCGAGTGCGGAATAAGAATCTGAGAGTTCATCATCGGAATGGACTCCTTCATGGATCCCATGGTAGTCGTTATATCCGACGGCTTCTAGCTGAAGCTGAGCTATTCCCGAATTGACTCTGCTTCCTGGAGAGAAATTAGGGTCGGAACCACTTGAAACAATTGGGGATTTTCCCTTGTTGACCATGTTGATGGTAACTTCTGGGAATTCATCATCTCGAGCAACCGATCCTCTTTGGTGGAAAAGCCCTGATTTGGGCTTCGTCGTTCCATCGGAGATTCTCTCGAATATCGAGACCCTCTGCGGAGCGGTCTTGGGGCAGCTACACGTTGATAATACTGCCCTGATAATTTTGATACACGGACAGTGAGAGTCCGCTTCCCGGGTACTTCTCTTTCGAGATTTATTCGTACCCTCAGCCTGATAGTACAACTCATCGACGTTGCGGTCGGAGTAACCTATCGGCTGCTCACATGAATTCTCAGTTATAACGCGTTCGTCTGTCTGAAGCGTTTTCTTCTGAGTAAACATTGCCTTGTTGGCATCTACGGGAGTCACACGTTTGGAATCACACCTTTGTGAGGGTGAAACCTTAACGGGCTCCTGATTTTCTGCACGCACTGCCAAGCGGGTCGTTGCAGAAATCAATTTGTTAGGAGGTCGCGTACGACCCCCAGTCCGGATGTTGGCTCGAAGCTCCTTCAACGATCTCCAGCTTTCCTTAACAAGCGCTTTCCCTCTATTCTCGGGTAGAGCACCGATACGATCCTTCGGAGGAACCCTAAACTTGAGGAAATCCACGCCGCAGTCGGGCTTTAACGGAGGTTCGGGATCTGAAGTTGACGCAGGCCAGAGAGCAACGTCGCCTGCTTTTGCCTTAGGCGCTGATTTGTCCTTTGGCACCCAAACTCGTTTGGATCTCGGCGATCTCTTAACTGCCTTTTCCCTTTGCGTTTCTTGTGCTTTTCGCATAAGGGTTCGGGCATGCGCAAGCAAGGCGCGGCGCTTCTGGATTCGCTCCTCGAGAGTAGAACGGGTTCTTTTGACACGAACCCATTCGT
>NC_033798.1:48215069-48239505 GCF_001876935.1 Asparagus officinalis
CGCAGAATCATCCCGAAAGAAGAAGCCAGTTTTGGAGCGTCTCGGTCCACTTCCCGATGAGCGAGTCAAAGCTCCAGTTCAAGATCGTTTAGGCCCGATGAAGAAGCCCCGAACGACGCAACATGCTGAGGGTCGCCGTTACCCTCAACATGACAAAGAAACCAGGGCAGCTACGCGCACCAACTTGCGCATTAAAGTCCAGGAGCCCACCGAGAACTCACACCCAAAAAGGCATGTTACGAGGCGCGTGACTTTCGAAAGCCCTAAAAAAGCAATTCCCCCTCAGAAGGAAACGTTATCGTCTGATGACGATAGCGTTATACCTGAGAAGTCGTGCCAACACACGATAGGTTACTCAGATCGTCAAGCAGACGAGTTGTACTATCATGCTGGAGGTACGAGTAAAACCAGGAAGAGGAGTCCCCGAGAACAGAAAACTCAATGCCCCTGTTCCAAACTCATTCGGGCAGTATTGTCTGAATGCAGCTGCATCAAGGCGGTCCCTGAACGAGTTTCGGTTTTCGAAAGGCTCTATACCGAAACGCCAAAACCAAGGCCTAGGAGTTTCCGACGAAGAAGAACGGTGGTTGAAGAGGGAGAATTTCCGAGGGTCACCACCAATATGACCAGCAGAGGGACATCGGCGCGAGATAATCTCGAGTCAATTCTGAAAGCATCCCGGCCTAGAACCCGTCTGCAGTCCGGAACCATCAAGCGAGCAACCTATGGTAGGGTTCGGACAAGACTCCCTTCAAAAGATGAAGAATCTGATGCTGGCTCTACGGTCGCATTAGATAATACGGTATCCAGCGAGGGATAATCCCGCGAGGCACTTATGATAAGTGCGGAGCAAGTGGCCAAAATGCTTGAAGACGCCTTAGCTAAGCAGCAGGAAACCTTCAGGTTCGAAATGCAGATGTCCATGCAAAACATGAGAGAAATGCATGACCAACAAATCCAAGCATTGACGAACCAGCAAGGCGAGCCAAGTCGTCGTAACCTGGTTAATCTGGAAGACGAAGACACTAATGCGAATGAGACGCATAATGCTAATAATCCTCCCGTCAATGCAGGGGGTGGTAATGAGAATGTCAACGCAGACTCGGGTGAAAACTTGAAAATTAAAAATCTCGAGAGCAAAATCAATACATTGATTTCCGCTCAAGAGATGAAAAAGACGGGCATTCCTTGTCCATACCCAAGAGAGTGGGAATCAATCCCATATCCGGCGAAGTTCAATCTAATTAACTTCACGCCATTTAATGGGATGGGTTCACCCACTCAGCATTTGATTTACTTCAAATCGCACCTGGGAGTTATCTCTGACAATGAGCCTCTGATGGTACGGTCCTTCGTTGGCACTCTGCGTGGAGCCGCCTTCGATTGGTATCGCCGCCTCAAGCCAGGAAGCATAAATAGCTGGGACGACATGGAGACCAAATTCCTCGCCAACTTCTTCGACGACGACACAGAGATATCCATTGGGTCGTTGCTGGATGAGAAACAGAAAGACGGGGAATTGGTTGACACTTTCATCAAAAGGTTCCGGAAGAAGGCGATAAACTGTCGGGACCCGATCACCGAGGAATTCATCCTCCAGACTTGCCACAACAACCTCGCACTGGACGTGTTGGAAGCAATGGGGACAACACCGTCCAAGACATGGAAGGATCTGAAGGTCCAAGGAGAGCAAGCTGAGCGATTCCTCAGAAGAAAGAAGGCGGAAAAAGGCCAGCAGGCGACAAATACTCCGCAACAGAATTTTGTCCCACGGGGGAAAGGTAAGGCACATGCTAATGCAGTTGATGCTAATCAAACCTTTCAATTGCAACCTCAGCAACAGCAGCAGCAGCAACGAGTGCCACAACAATCGCAGTCACAATGGCAACAACGGCCTCAGAAGCAGAAGTCTTCAGAGCCAAGATTTCCCAAAGTGTACTCCTTTAAAGATGACGAAGTTCCCGGCATCTTTAAGTACTTGTTGGAGAACAACAAAATTTAGCTGCCAGCGATTGTAGATCAAGAAGGGGCTAGCAAAGTGACGGATCCGAGGTATTGTGCATACCATAGAGCGGTCCATCACCCTACAAAGTCATGTTACCACCTCAAGGACAAGATCCAGGCGCTAATTGATGTAGGCGTCATAACCCTGAAGCCGTCCAAGAATGTTGGAGCAAACGCAGTTTCAATCAGCTTTGGATCAGTGCCCACAGCGTGGTTTGAACCAAAACGCATCACCAAAGTGGGAATGAAGACAGTAAACGACGACCCGCATGGACAGCGCCAAAAAGGACTTGTGCCACATACAGCCCCAAACGGCGAAATCCTCTGGGTTCACCCCGACCTGATTGAAGATGAACAATGGGTCGGATCGTCATCCAAGAAGAAGTCCAAAGGGAAAGGAAAGTCTTGCTGCGGAGTCTCTGCTATCCCAGGAGAAGATGACGAAAGAATCTTAGCTTTCCCGCTCTCTGAAGAAGAACAAGAAGTTTTTGCGACCCGAAGCGGAAATGAGTATCACTACAACTATCCACCACCTAGTGAGCAGGGGGTGAATAAACGGGGACCAGCCAAAACTCTCACGGAGATGGGGGTGATTACAAGTCCTACACCGGGCGAAGAAGCTCGACGACAGCCGGTAAATAAACCGAAAGAGAAGAATCCCCAGGAAGTTCAGAATCCGAAGCAGTCTCGTTTCAGTCGCCCGATTGGAAAAGAAAAACCGGAAAGCTCAAAGACTCCGCAAGTCTTCGATATAATGGCTCAATTAGCCAATATTCCAGCACGGATAATGCTGTATGAGTTGCTGCGGCTGTCCAAGGAAACCAGGGAGGCCTTACAAGAAGCGTTAGCCAATTCAGAGGTGTTCCTGACTCAAGTCAAGCCAGTACCTGAACAACCGAAACCGCTGAGTCAACAGTGCAACATAGCGACCAAAAACCTTCCCTGCATTACTTTCACCAAAGAGGATATGCAGACGAAGAATTCGAACCACGATCGACCGCTATACTTCATCGGGTACATCGGCTCCAGCAAAGTCAACCGAATCCAAGTGGATCCGGGTTCTGCTGTGAGTATTATGCCGCTTCGCTTGATGCATTTCCTCGGTATTCCAGTTAGCAAGTTGGCGTCCACAGGCACTGTTATCTACGGGTTCAATACCAGCGGGTCAAGACCTTTAGGTAAAATCCGGATAAAGTGTCAAATGGGAGATTTGAAGACAGAAGTCACATGTTATGTGATTGATGCTGAGACGTCGTATAACTTACTATTGGGTCGGCCTTGGATCCATAGTAATGTTATAATTCCCTCAACTCTCCATCAGTGTTTGAAATATGTCGACACTGATAATAGGGTTAGAACGGTGGTCGCGGATAAGCAACCATTTAAAGGGTATGAGAATTATTTCACTGATTCTCTCCTTTATGGTAACGAATCCGATACTGAATCATCGGCCCAAGGCACGGACAGCGGAGAAGAAGCTGATACCGAAGCCGGATTTGATTACAATGGAGGTTATGTTTTAAACGACATTGTACCCTTTGTAATCAACCTTGACGATGATCAAACGTCAGAGGGCAGTTGTAACTGGCAACTTGCCACTAATGAAATAAATAATGATTTAGAGTACTCCCTGTCTCTTGATGATGTGATAACAGAATTGTATGATAATCCTGATTTGTATATGCCGCTTCGGTCGTCCTATGTAACAAAGGAACGCCTCCAGCATTCTTCGGAACAACCATGGTCGTCCCGAACAAATTAAGGAGGTACAAAAGAAGTAATTTACGATAAAGGAAAGAGCTCTCCGTTACCAGATCATTTCCTAAGTGAAGATGAAGATGATGACAAACCTGGTCGGCATTTATCTGATCATTTCTTAAGCGAAGATGAAGATGATGACAAACCTGGTCGGCATTTATCTAAGTATAGTCCGGAAGCGCGCAAGCTCATGGAAAAACAGGGGTACGATTTCACACTCGGAGAAGGTTTATACTTCGATCGAGGTCCTCGTACTCCAGCCAAAGCGGTATATGTACCAAAAGGGAGACCTGAGGATTATTATAAACACGGGCGAGGCTTAGGCTATGTTTCCTCGTCCGATGATGAATGTGGTTGGCAAATCATCGATCAAATTGCTAACAAAACTAAGAACGGATACTCTTCTGATTCTTCAGCTGGGAATTTTGACATAAGTCTAGGGGAGGTATTCAAAGCCCTAATGGTAAACATGGCTACAGCTGATCCGTCTACAATGGAGGACGATGATCAAATACCAACATGGGAATACCCGTGGGTTCATCACCTAAACATACATTATGGTGATAGGTTCGAACAGAGGGAACCCCCCCACTGAAGATAAGATAGTCCAAATTAACATGGGTGACGAGGCCAATCCAAAACCTATATTCATCAGCGATAGTCTTCCCCCAAATGAGAAGGAAGAATTAATTGCTCTCATTAGGGAATATATCGACGTCTTCGCGTGGAACTACGAGGATATGCCAGGGCTCGACCCCAATGTGGCGATGCACCGCCTCGATATCAAATCGGATGCCAAACCTGTCAAGCAACAGCAAAGCCGGTTTCGACCGCAGATTATGGAAGCCATTGAGGCAGAGGTTAAGAAATTGATCGAATCAGGATTTATCCGAGAGGAGCAACATCCAGATTGGCTAGCCAATATCGTTCCGGTCATGAAGAAGAACGGTAAAATCAGGATTTGCATCGACTTCAGAGATCTGAATACGGCATGTCCAAAAGACGACTTTCCTCTCCCAATCACAGATGTCATTATCGACAATACATGTGGATTTGAGAGAATGTCTTTTATGGATGGTTTTTCAGGATATAACCAAATCAAGATGCACCCAGATGACGAGAAGCATACAACATTCAGAACGCCCCTCGGTGTATTCTGCTACACGGTGATGCCATTCGGTCTAAAGAATGCAGGCGCCACATATCAGCGAGCAATGACTAAGATTTTCCAAGAACATCTCAGGAAAACAGTTGAGTGCTACGTTGATGATTTGGTTGTGAAAAGTCGCAACAAAGAAGATCACATCAAGGACTTGAAGACGGTGTTCGATCTCATGAGGAGTCATCAATTGAAGATGAACCCCACCAAATCCTTCCTTGGAATGTCTAGTGGAAAATTCCTTGGATTTGTTGTCACCACTAAAGGTATACATATCGATCTTGACAAAGTAAAGGCGATACACGAACTGCAACCTCCTAGAAATTTGAGAGAGCTCAGAGGATTGCAAGGGCGGCTAGCTTACATCCGGCGGTTCATCTCAAACCTTTCTGGGAAGTGCCAACCATTCTCTAAGCTAAACAAGAAAGGGGTGTCATTCATCTGGGACGACGCCTGCCAAAAAGCATTCGAAGATATCAAAACGTATCTGGCGAGTCCTCCTGTTCTCGTTGCACCGAAATCGGGTAAACCGTTCTTGATTTACATCAAGGCGATGAACCACTCGATAAGTGCTTTACTAGCACAGGACGACGATAACGGTCACGAACAGGTAATTTATTACCTAAGTCGGACCTTGATAGGCGCCGAGTCTCGATATCCGATAATCGAGAAAGAATGTCTCGCATTGGTATTCGCGATGCAAAAGATACGACATTATTTGGTTGGACAGACGATTTACGTCATTTCCAATGTTAATCCAGTACGAGTGTTTATGACGCAACCGGCCTCTATGAATTGGCGGTTAGCGAAATGGGCCCTTCTCTTGTCCCAATATGATTTGCACTTCAAGCAACAGAAGTCGATCAAAGGACAAGCGATTTGCGATCTTTTAGCGGCAAACCCGACCACAGATACGGCAGAAGTATATGATGACTTGCCGGACGAAACCCACGAGGTTAATACTACGTCGCACCAACAAGTATGGCAATTATATTTTGATGGTGCTTCGAGAGCAGTTAATAGGGTAATAACCCCAGGAGGTTCTACAGTTTCCTCCGGGGTTGGAGTTGTCTTAATCTCCCCGGGAAAGCATGTGATGCCTCGAGCTTATTCGTTGACTAATCCATGCTCCAATAACATAGCCGAGTACAACGCGCTTCTCATTGGACTCAGTTTTGCCAAGGAGCTGGGGGTCGAATACCTCGAAGCTTTTGGGGATTCTCAGTTGATAGTCAACCAAGTCCGTGGAGAGTATGAAGTCAGGAACCAAGACCTGATCCCATACCACCAGGAAGCCATTAAAATGACAGAATCTTTTGAAGAATTCTTCATTGAATATATCCCCCGTCTCCAGAACGCTTATGCGGATGCACCGGCAGCACTAGCGGTATCACTTGCGTAGCCTCCCGAAACTGAGCTGTTAGTCACAGTAAGGACGCATCAACTCTGCATACCCATACACGATATGGATATTGAAGAAGAAGATGATGGGGACATAAACGCCAAGGAGGTGAATTCAACTCAAATTGGGTCTGAGTCCCGAGATTGGCGCTTTCCTATCATTGACTACGTCCAATATGGTATTTTGCCCGAGGATGTAAAAGAAAGGGAATCAATCCGTCGAAGAGCACCAAGATTCTTCTATAATGCCGAGACCCATACATTATACCGTCGAGGGTACGATGGTTTGTTACTCCGATGCCTTTCGAACAAAGAAGCGGAAGAAGTTCTTAAGGAAGCACACGAAGGAGAATGCGGTGCGCATCAGCCCGGTCCCAAACTGTACGATCGCATCAGGAGAATGGGATATTTCTGGCCAACGATGGTTCGAGATGCAACCGAACACGCACGAGAATGCCACGCATGTCAGATACATGCAAATTATATGCATCAGCCACCAGAACAGTTGCACACGTCAACCACATCTTGGCCATTCGAGACATGGGGCATGGACATTGTCGGTCCTATTTTTCCCCCTTCAGTCAAAGGCGATCGGTTCATCCTCGCGATCACAGATTACTTCTCAAAGTGGGCTGAGGCGATTCCGCTTAGAGAAGTAAAGACGAACAACGTCATCAATTTATCATTCATGACAACGGTCCACAGTTCATAAGCAACGCCTTCATCAGGTTTTGTGACAAGTTCAAAATTGAAGATGTTTCGTCGATAGCTTATTATCCCGCCGCAAACGGACTAGCTGAGGCTTTCAACAAGACGATCATTAAGATCCTGTCAAAACTCGTGAAGACCAATAAACGAGACTGGGACGATAAACTCGATGAAGCACTCTGGGCTTATCACACCACCATACGCACACCTACAGGGGCCACCCCATATTCGTTGGTATACGGATGTGAAGCTGTGCTACCTTTGGAAATTCAAATCCCATCTCTTCGGATCGCTCTCGCAACCGAGATGACAACAGAAGAACAGCATAAAAAACGTCTCGAAGAACTCGAGAGGTTGGATGAAAAGCGCTTGGAGGCTCAACAACACATTGAGTTTTATCAAGCCAGAATATCTAGGGCTTTCAACAAAAGAGTCCGATAGAGAAGCTTCAAGGAAGGAGATCTGGTCCTCGCTGCCCGCCGACCGATAATTCTCAACTCCAAGAAGAAAGGTAAATTCGAACCCAAGTGGGAAGGACCGTTTGTGATAGACACAGTCTACTCAAACGGCGCATATCGCCTGATTACTCAAGAGGGCGCCAGGCAATTAATGCCAATAAATGGGAAGTTCCTGAAAAAGTACTATCCCTAGTACATTCAAGATAACCCATTTACCGGGAAGTTCCTTGAAGAATATTACACTTAATATTCTAGAGGATAACCCAAAATCATTGTCACCACCAAAATCCCTCACTGATCAATTTCAATTGACAGTGAGTCCACCAAAAATGGCTTTCTGGCCCTCTTGACTCTTTCCATGAACAAGAGGTCCACTTTCAGTTCAGAGTCCCCTTTCGATAAACGAAAGAACTCCCTTCTTCCGGGTTCGCCTTCACCCCAAAAGAAGACCGGGAAATAGAATATAAAATTCTTCCTTTCCCGCATTGATCTTTTCCAAAATTTATCAATCTAGGATTCATCCTAGGAAGTTTATCCCGAATCCTAAGCAGGGATAAGTCTGCGCCTAACACGCGCTGCCGGTTTAGTCTTGTTCCGTAGAAAAAGATACCAGAGTTCAATTCTAGGGTATTCTATCCCGAAACCTAAGCAAGGATAAGTCTGCGCTTAACCCGCGCTGCCGGTTAGTTCTTAACCGTAAAAAAGAACACCCGTTCACATATTCAACATTGTGGCATGTTGTTATTAATAACACCAAAATCCATGCCTCACACGCATAGGAAGTTTCATCCTGAATCCTAAGAAAGGATATGCCGACGCCTAACACGCGTCGCCGGTTTAGTCTTTCGCCGTAGAAAAAGACACCAGAAGACCAGTCTGGGGTATTTTATCCCGAAACCTAAGTAGGGATAAAGTCAACACCTAACACGTGTTGCCGGGTAGCCTATTCCCGTAACAATGGCGAAGTCTATGTATTCGACATCATAGCACGAAGTCTAAGAGAATTCATTCTCTTAGCACAACGTTACATGCGAACGGAGTTAGACAATCCGCAGGCTAGCCCGACTCAAACGGTAGTCGGTAAAGGCTAATCAAACCCGTTAAAGGCTGGGGGTTAGCCAAAAATCCTAAAGTCAACACCTAACTCGTGTCGCCGGGTAGCCTATTCCCGTAACAATAGCGAAGTCTACGTATTCAAAGTCGTAGCATCAAGTCTAAGGGAGTTCATTCCTTTAGCACAACGTTACATGCGGAACGGATTTAGACAATTCGCATATTAGCCCGACTCAAACGGTAGTCGGTAAAGGCTAATCAAATCCGTTGAGGGCTGAGAATTTGCTAAAAATCCTATAAGTATTATGGTCAATCATTTCAAACGGAATGAGGAATCATAATAAAGACAAAGATAAAAACCAGTTCCACTAAGAAAGTCAAAAGTCAGAGTATTCAGCAAATAAAATCATACATCAAAAACATGGCTAAAAATCTGCTGATTAAGCTTAGACAGCTTCTCATCATAAGCTTGTCTCAGCTCAACTCTGATGGACTCCTCGGTGGTGGCTAAGGTCTTCGCAGCGACCTCCTCGGTCTCGGTCAGCTTCTGCTTCAAAGATTTCAACTCCTCAGATAAAGCAGTGTGGGCTTGCTGATCCTGTATCTTCGTCATCTGAAGAATACTCAAAGTCTCCTCCTTCTCACGGATTTCTCTTCAGAGCTGGTCTATCTGGGTCTCACAAGAGGTAATAGAAGAGTCAAGCTCAGTGAGTGAAGATGATCTAGCAGCAAGGTGGGCCTCAACTCGGTCCACTCGATCCCGTTGCATCTGAATCTCGAGCTCAGCAAAAAGCCGAGTATCACGCCATGTCTGTAAGCGAGTATCAAACTCGGCAGCAATGAATGAGGAGGCACCTGCATCCCGGAGCTCGCGAAACATCCGAAGCTCATGCTCTAGGCAATCGAGGTCATCAACGATAGCCTTCGCCAAATCCGGGTATCCTGCATCCCTTATGGAATTTATCTTAGGATCAAGGAATGGCTTAAACTGGTGAAGGGAAAGTCCGCCGTGGAAGAGTTTGCCAATCATAGCATTCACAAAGGAGAAGAAGGAACGGATCTCTATACAGATGACAATCTTCTCTGGGTCGCTGTCTGATAATAACTCCTTCACAAGGACGTGAAGCCGAGAAGAAAGCCCTAATGAGGAGAAAAAACCCTCTTTTATAATGTCGAACCAAGCCTAGTTGAACCGGACCAGACCAAGTTGAACCGGACCAGACCTGGTTTGAACCAGAATTCAAATTGAAGCTGAATCGAGCATCGAAACAACTTCAAATCGACCAAGGGTTCAGTCCTTGGTTTATTCTTGCCTCTCCCACATGTTCGGAAAAATCAGAAGATTTTTTGAGCCGAATTACTAAATAAAAACTCAACGCCAGCAATCGATGGTCAGCTAAAGATTAGAAAATCAGGAATCGACTTCAAGTTTAAAATTCCGACAACGGTCAGACAATAAATGCAGCACCGGAACCCTTACAGACATTCGACAAAGCACCGAATAGCCTGAAGGATTGAAGGAATCAAGAACAGAAGCCATTCCAAAGTCCCGTTATACCGACTGAAGGTTGGGACAATCATATCCAAAGTATTCCAGACTCTTCTATAAAAGAACGAGGCTGAAATACTTTGGAGGGGGTATCTGTAGGCATATAAAATTGCTTATAGGTCCTTTAGCTCAGCTCGGCACAAACCGACGAACCAACGAGGCGACGAGGTTGACGAATCGCACGCAAGCAACGGAATACATCCATTCGCGTGTGGAATCAAGCCAAGTGTTCGAAGAGTCAACGAGTCATCCAACCAAGGGCAGACTCGGACGAATCACGATCGAATCAAGATCAGTTTCGGACTCGAACAGAAGTGGATTTACTGCCAAATCAGGAATCAGATTTACTGCCAAATCAAATTAACAAATTAGAGTCTAAGTCAACCAAATCACAGACAGAATGGATACAACACAAAGCGACGAAACCATGCCTAAGGGGGCTCGGCCAAGGCCGAGCCACCCATGGGTGGCTCGGCCAAGACCGAGCCACCCATGGGTGGCTCGGCCGCCCGTGCCGGCCGACCCCATAGGTGGCCGACCAGATCTGTGGCGTGGGCAACAATTCAGAGAGCCTATAAATAGCCCCTTGGTTCATTTGAAAAGGTTGGAACTTTAAGAGCCGAAATCTGGCGCGAATTGAAATGCGAGCTTGGAGTTTTGAAGAACTGCGCGGACTTGAAATTCAGATACTGGTTCTCGGCGAGCGCCACGTCACAAAAGGCAGCGAGTTCGAGAGGAGGTAATCGCTCAGACTCTGAGATCTACAGCGAGATCAACCTTCCGGAGTCAAAGCTTTTGGCCTTTGATCCGGCGAGAAACTAAGGGCGATTAATTTCCGTTGTGAATTAATGCCCCCACGGCTATTATTTCCTTCGGCAAAATAATAACGCCCCGTCGAATCGTGTAGATCCGACCGGATCTAGATCGCGCGGTGGTCCACGGATTAACCCCAGCGTTGGCAAAGAACCCACACAAGCGAGCGACCGCAAAACAGGAGCTCGCGATTTGTTCTAAAGGAGAAAGTTGTAATCTTTTTTATTTTCTTTGATTTCGTTGTAACCGGATCTAAAAAAGACCAGATCTTTTGTAACCAAAAAGCAATTACTTGAGATGACAATCAATTCAATGAAGGTAATTTTCACCGCGAACAATGAAGAGTTAGAAGACACGTAGAAAGCCTTCTTCATAGTCCCGGCTAAGAAGAAAGGCCAAAAGCTAATTTATTTAGGAAAAGTTAACTGTAAGCTATCAAATCAGAAAAGTTCAGAGGATGACCTCGAAATCCCACAATTCCCTCTATATGATGAGGATTATAGGGTATGATTTTAATAACCAAGAATGTTTAAACTTTGGGAAAGGAAGACGAGCACCAAATCGATCTTTTACTCCAGAAGGAAAGCCTCCTGATTATTATTATAAAACTGGAAGAGGGTTAGGCTATGTTTCAACTCCTCCCTCTTCAGAAAATGAACCCGATGGATGTCTATATCAAGATCATTCATCCGAAACATCATCATGGGACTCTGATATTAGCATTGGTTCAGTCTTCAAAGGCATGTCTGTGAACATGAGTTTAACTAGTCTTCCAGATAATGATGAAGAGAATGATTAAGAGTTGATTGAATCAGCTAACGATCCTTGGATCAAATGCCTTAACATCTTATAGGACATGCACTTCGAACAACGCAAGCCGCCCACTAAAGATAAGGTAATCCAAATAAATACGGGAGACAAAATCAATCCCAAGCCAATTTTAGTAAGTGAGAGCTTATCACCATCCGAGAAAAAAGACCTTATATCTCTCATCCTAGAATATATGGATGTTTTCACTTGGAATTATGAATACATGTCTGGTCTTGATCCAAAGGTAGCTATGCATCATTTCAAGATCGATCCGAATGCGAAACCTATTAAACAGCAACAATATCGGTTCCATACGGAGATCATGGAAGCAATTAAATCGAAAGTTAAGAAGCTTATTGATTCAGGCTTTATCAGGGAGGAACGACACCCTGACTGGGTGGCTAACATTGTTTCTGTACCCAAGAAAAATAAAAAGGTCAGACTCTGCATTAATTTTTGTGACCTAAATGTTGCATGTCCGAAAGATGAATTTCCTCTCCCAATGATACGAGTCGCCGTGCGAGCATCTTTGATCGCGGAATTATGAAAGGTGGGGTTGAGAAGAAAATAGTGAAGTCCCATAAAATAGTTCAGTTGGCGAAGAAAAATACCTTCTCTAGATTATAAAGAATTTCAAAGATTACAAAATCTCTCTCTCACAATCTCACTAAAATAAAGAACAACCTCTCTATTCTTTTTTTAATCTAATCTGATGTTTTGAAACCCTAAACAACCCCTCTTTATTTATCAAACAACATGGATGGTAAAAATGTAAATAACCAAGCCCAACTCAACTTGGAATACGCGTCAAACAAGAGTCCAGATTCACCCAGGAAGCCCCATCGGTCGACCATCCTGCCTTTGTCGGCCGACCGTCCAGAGATAGGGTTTTCAACCCTATAATTGTGCACGCTTTCTATCGATCAACATTGGTCGGGCGGTCGACCAAAATGGCCTTGTCGGGCGATCGGTGTCAACCAACCGATCGACTGGCCAGAGTCTGTCTGCTATTTCCTGATTTCTTTTGTTTTCCTACTTTTGACCTCTTTCGCCGCCACCAATGGCTCCATCCATGCCTTTATTCTCACTCTACCATGACAATCATCTATTCTTAAGCTCCCATGAGGATCGCTAAGCTCTCGAAGCAGAGAGAAGATATACCCGTATCATAGTTCCCCCTTTCGAAACTTGAAGTCTCAATCAAGTTAGAACTTCAGCTGAGGAAATTTTCGAGCCCCTCCTTCTTTGTTGAACCACCTGGCCTTGCTTAGAACCTGACCTTGATGTCTAACCAGAAACGATATCTTCACCCCCCCCATCTAGTCCTAATCACCTTTCGATCCAAAATACAATCCTCTTTCAATAGCTCCTTATAGAATAGTGAGACAAACTTCTTGCTTGCATTCACTAGCCTCTTCGTCCAAGTCACCATCACCAAGTTTGTCTCCTTCGGAAGAGACGTCGAACAAAATACGAACTTCTCACCGTCTTTGGTGAATGTGTACTTCTGAGCTCGCCTTTCGTAGATTGCATATCTATCCAACAAATATGGATTGCCTAATATATCCTGACAAACATCCAATGGAACTATGTCATACATGACCTCATCAATATATGACTCATGGAGTGAAAATCTGAAGGTGCATTGATTAACTACACTCAGCCCTATCTCCTTCTGAATCCATCCTAGTGGATAGGGTTTTGGATGCTTGACGGTCTTCAGACCCAGCTTCTGAACAAAAGCTTCGGATATTAAATTCTTCTTGCTGTCTGGATCAACTATGGTATCTACCAAACTGGTCTTCACCTATAACTTAAGAACAAAGAGATGCTCTTTGGCGTTTTCGTCCTCCTTCGTGGCCTGCTTCTCTGCCATAAGGTTGAGATTGTTGTTGGGCTCTGTCATCCCTAGGACTTCTTTTAGACCTTGTGCTATCACATATGTCTTTTTCTCCTCCTTCTTCTTCTTCAACCCCTTCGGTTTGAGATGAGGATACTTCTCCCAGCACCAATTAACAACATGTCATGTCTTCTCACAATGACTACAAATCAGTCCTGCTTTTCCTGTATCACCCTTCTTCTTTTCCTCATTAGCTTGGGAACCACCAGACTCACCTCCAACTTGCTTAGCTTCTCCCTTTGTCTCGTTGCTCTTCTTCTATTTGTCCTTAATGGCAATAGCCTTCACGCTCACCTCTGTAATCGACATAACCATGAACAACTTTATCTCCTTCTAGATATATTCATTCAGAGCCACCATATACTTCATAAAAATAGAGTACTCCTCCGTTGTGATGTTAAGTACCAACGCCTGCTATTGGAACTCCGTGGTGTATTCTTGAACGGTCTGATTGAACCTCTGGCGTAAGCCGTACCACTTGTACCAACACACTTTAATGAAATCCACCGGATAGAACTGCTTTCTCAGTAGCTCTTTGAACTTGTTCCACGACACCGCTTTCTTCTCCTTCTTACAGTAGGATTTTCACTACGTTAATGCGTGTCCAGATAGCTTTAATGTCGCAAAAAAATCTTCTCTTTTGACGAATAGCCATAAAGAGTGAAATAGGTCTCCATACGCTTGATCCAATCATCAAGCCTCTCAACGTCAACACTCCCATCATAAACATAAATCTATAGTCTGAAATCAATCTTCAGGTTTTGGTAAAGATCCTTACCCCCTTGATATGGAGCAGTCTTGATGGTCTCGACCTCCTTATCGGAATCTGAATTTTCACTCTCTCCACCGAACTCTATAGGGTTCTTCTTGGACTTTGAAGAAGATTCACCCTTTTTGTTCCCTCCATGGATGAGATTAACGAGTTGTGTGAGAGTTAACCCAATTATTTTGATTTGTTTCTCCAACGCATCAAGCCTTGTTGAATTGTCACTTTCTGTCATCTTCTTCTTCCTTAATTTCTGGACTTCTTCCAAAGAAACAAGAATCTCACCTAGCTTCTTGTATTGAGATCGAGTAAGGATCATAAACATGATTGCCCCTTCACAGGATCTGATTGCTCTGATACCAACTTAATACGAGTCACCGTGTGAGCACATTTGATTGCGTAATTATCAAAGGTGGGGTTAAGAAGAAAATAATAGTCCCACAAAATAGTTTAGTTGGCTAAGAAAAATACCTTCTCTAGATTATGAAGAATTTCAAAGATTACAAAATCTCTCCCTCACAATCTCACTAGAATAAAGAACAACCTCTTTATTCTCTTTTTAATCCAATCTGATGTTTTGAAACCCTAAATAATCCCTCTTTATTTGTCAAACAATGTGGATGGAAAAACATAAATAACCAAGCCCAACTCAACTTGGATACACATCAAACAAGAGTCCAAATTCACCCAGGAAGCCCCATCGGTCGATCGACATGCCTCTGTCGGTCGACCGTCCAGAGAAAGGGTTTTCAACCCTGTAATCGTGCACGCTTTCAGTTGACTGACATTGGTCTGTCGGTCAACTGATATGGCCTCGTCGGTCGACCGGTGTCAACCAACCGGTCGACTGGCCAGAGTCTGTCTGGTATTTCCCGATTTCTTCTATTTTCCTGCTTTTGACCTCTTTCACAACCACCAACGGCTCCATTCATGCCTCTATTCTCACTCTATCATGAGAATCATCTATCCTCAAGCTCCTATGAGGATCGCTAAACTCCCGAAGTAGAGAGAAGATACACCTGTATTACCCAATCACAGATGTCATGATTAACAATACTTATGGGTATGTGAGGATGTCTTTTATGGACGGATTCTCAGGGTATAACCAGATCAAAATATACTATAAAGACGAAAAGCACACAGCTTTCAGAACACCACTGGGGGTATATTGTTACACAGTAATGCCCTTTGGATTAAAGAACGCTAGTACAACCTATCATCATGCAATGAATATAATCATTCATGAACATATACGTAAGAAAATTAAGTGTTACATGGATGATATTGCGGTGAAAAGCCAAAATAAAGGCGATGATCTTTCAGATCTGAAGATGATGTTCGACATCATGCAAACACATCAATTGAAGATGAACTCAACCAAATCTTTCCTGGGCGTAGCCAGTGGTAAATTCCTTGGATTTATAGTCACATCTAAGGGGATCTCTCTCGACCTAGAAAAGATTCGTGCTATCCAAGAAATGCCACCTTCGAAGAACATCAAAGAACTCAGAGGCTTACAAGGCAGATTGGCTTATATCTGAAGGTTCATATCAAATCTCATGGGACACTGCCAGCCCTTCATAAAATTGATGAAGAAAGGGGACTCATTTGTTTGGGATGAAGACTGCCAAAAGGCGTTTGAGGAGATCAAACGATACCTCACCCAGCCACCCGTCCTAGTGGCCACAGTATCAGGAAAATCATTCATGTTATATGTGAGAGTCATGGACCATTCTCTTGGAGCTTTGTTAGCCTATAACAATGATCAGGGTCATGAACAGGCAATCTACTACCTCAACAGAACTATGATCGGAGCTGAACACCGGTATAATCCGATGGAAAAAGAGTGCCTAGCCTTAGTGTTCACCGTCTAGAAAATGCAATACTACCTAGTCAGACAATTAATCCACATTATTTCTAAAGTAAATCCTCTGAGGGTACTTATGATGAAACCTTCTTCACTGAACGGTCGCCTCGCAAAATGGATGATACTTTTATCATAATATACGATGCAATTCATGCCTCAGAAGGCTATTAAAGGCCATGCTCTGTAGATTTCTTAGCCAACCATATGGTATTTGATTCTTCCAAATTATACGAAGATTTACCAGATGAGGTTGTAGCAGCTTGCGTAACTCAAGAAGTCATGCAAGTATGGAAATTGTTCTTTGACGACGCGTCTAGAGCTAGACGTGATGGAAGAATCACAGCTGGTGTGGGTGTAGTACTCGTATCCCCAACCGATCATATGATCCCAAGAGGATTTTGCCTAACCGAGCCATGCACCAATAATATAGCAGAGTATAACGCTTTTGCTATTAGGGATGTAGTTGGCCGAGGAACTCAACATCCGACATCTTGAGGCCTACAGTGTTTCTCAACTCTTCGTTAATTAAGTTCGAGGAGGATATGAAGTGCACAATAAGGATTTAGTCCCATACCACTTCATGGCACTAAAGTTAGCCCAAAACTTTGAGGGATTCTTTATCAGATACATTCTGCGAATCCAAAATGCATATACAGATGTGTTGGCCTAACTAGCAACTTCATTAGCTTTGCCACCAAAAGCAGAAACAATGATATTCGTTGTGGGTTGTGACTTGTATCACCCAAGTTCCATTTAGAGGATTACTCAGAAGAGACGACAGTTGGGATTGTCTGTGAAACTTCTATCGATTTTGAACCGAGGGACTGGAGATTCTAGTATATCAATTATGTCTTATACAACATCCTACCTGATGATCCTAAAGAAGTGGCTGCCATCAAACGGAAAACCCTTCGATTCTATTACAATGTGGTTTCTCAAACTTTGTAATGAAAATCGTATGATGGAGTTTTGTTTCACCGTCTTTACAGAAAAGAAGCACAAGAGGCTCTTAAAAAGGCACATGATGGAATGTGTGGAGCTCATTAGCCTAGATCTAAATTAGGGGATGGACTTCGGAAACTTGGCTATTATTAGCCAAAAATGTTTGCAGACGTCGTCAATTATGCCAAATGGTGTCATGAATACTAAATCCATGGTGACTTCATCCATCAAGCACCAGGGAATTTGCATCCAACATCTCTATCTTGGCTATTCGAGATGTAGGGAATGGATATCGTTGGACCCATCTCCCTGCTAACATCCAAAGGACATTGGTTTATCTTAACAGTAACCGATTACTTCTCCCAGTAGGCAGAAACAATTCTTTTAAAAGAAGTCAAGACTTCAAAAATGATCAAATTCATTAAACATCACGTTATCTACCATTTTGGCATACCAAGATGAATTGTTCACGACAATAGAACTCAATCCGTCAGCCACGGTTTCCAGAGATTCTGCAACAAATTCAGAATTTAAAGTGTCACATCAACGATATATTACCCACTAGCTAATGGCCTTACAGAAGCTTTCAATAAAATTATTATGAAGCTTCTAAACATTTTGTCTCTAAAAGTCGACACGACTGGGATGAAAAGCTTGGCGAATGTCTATGGGTTTATCGTACAACAGTGAGAACCCAGACAAAAGCAACTCCTTTTTCTTTGGTATACAGATGTGAAACCGTGTCACCATTAGAAATTTAGACCCATCCCTAAGAGTTGCTCTTGCAATTGGGATGACTAAAAAAGAACAACATCAGCTTCGTCTCCAAGAACTAGAAGCATTGGATGATAAGTGACTTCAAGCCCAATAACAGATCTAGTTATACCAGGCTCGAATCTCGAAATCCTACAACAGAAAGGTCAAAGAAAGGATCTTCAAGAAAGGTGATCTTGTCTTAGCAGTCAGACGACCTAGGGTCATGACACACAAGACAAGAGGAAAATTCAATCCCAAATGGGAAGGACCCTTTGTAGTAGAGTCAGTCTACTCGAATGGAGCTTACCTTCTCATTAATCAAAAATGCGATAGGCTCATGATGCCAATTGTAGGCATATAAAATTGCTTATAGGTCCCTTAGCACAGCTCGGCACAAACCGACAAACCAACGAGGCGACGAATCGCACGCAAGCAACGGAATAAATCCATTCGCGTTCGGAATCAAGCCAAGTGTTGAAGAGTCAACGAGTGATACAACCAAAGACAAACTCGGACGAATCACGATCGAATCAAGATCAGTTTCGGACTCGAACTCAGAAGCGGATTTACTGCCAAATCAGATCAACAAAATCAGAATCTAAGTCAACCGAGTCACGGACAGAACCGAGAAACGGATACAGCGCAAAACGACGGAAAACAGCAAACCCAGAGGGGCTCGGCCAAAACCGAACCGCCTCAAGGTGGCTCGGCCAAAGCCGAGCCACCCTGAGGTGGCTCGGTGGCCGAGCCACCTAGAGATGTTCATTTTCAGGGGTCGAACTTTCAAGAGCCGAAACTCTGCCGGATTGAAGAGTGAACTCGGAGCTTGAAGACCAGAAGACTTGCACCATTCAGATCTGATCCTCGGCGACCATCCACGTCAGAAAAGGCAGGATCTCGAGAGGAAGAAAGAACAGATCTGAGATCTACACGAGACTACACTCCAGATCTAAGCTTGGTCTTAGATCTCGAGATCCGAGCGATTATTCCCTTGGTGGATTAATCCCTCCCGGCTATTATTCCCTTCGTGGAATAATACCCGCATACTCGTGTAGATCCGACCGGATCTAGATCGCGCGGTGGTCCACGGATTAACCCCGGCGCAGGCAAAGAACCCACCAAAGCGAGCGACCGCAAAACAGGAGCTCGTGATTTGTTCACAGAGGAGAGTTGTAATTTTTCTTTATTTTCTTTGATTTAGTTGTAACCGGATCTATAAAAGACCGGATCTTTGTAACCCAAGATGACAATCATATCAATGAAAAAGAAAACAGTTTTCCACGCGAACAATCTGGCGACCACAGTGGGAGCCGACGATCTCGCCAACGAGATCGATGCGTCGCAGCCGCGGATTGCAATCCCGGTCGTGGAGGAGGTCGAGTACGAGTTCGACCAAGCCAAGTTCGAGGAGTACGTGTCCTCGTCCGGATCTACCTCCCCCCGCAAGTCCAAGAATTTCTCCTCCAGGAGAAAAGTTCGTTGGTTCGAAGAAGCTTGGAAAGCCAACGAAGCTCTCACCCCAGCTGACGCCAAAGGCGCGTCGGGTGAAGTTCTGCCGACCTCCAACCAGGTTAACCCAACTCCCGCCAACGCCTCCACTGTTGAAGGCGTTGTGACTCTCTCAAAGAGAGCCCGCCAGAGGAGTCGTCAACGCCTCGCGCGGCAATTCGCTAAGGCGATGGAGTCTACGGACGGATTCCGCTACCACGCGGAGTTGAAGAACAGAAGAGGCAAACAGCCTCAACCACCAATGAATGGCGACTCTTCCAAGCCGCCAAAGAAAGAATGGGTCCGCGTCAAACGAAATCGTTCGACGCTCGAGGAGCGCATTCGCAAGCGCCGCGCGATGTCAGCGCAGGCACGGGCTCAAGCTCAGGAAGCCCGTAGAAAGCTGCAAAAGGAGGTGGAGAAGAAGCCACCACCAACACGCCAAGTCTGGAAGCCTAAGTCTGAAGTGGCGACTCAGGCCAAAAAGCAACCAGTGCAGCCTTCTAAGGAAGGTCAAACTCCGGCGAGTCAACCAAAGTCGCCGTTAATTCCTATGGCCACTCCGGGGGATCATGCAAAATCATCCCGAAGGAGGAAGCCAGTTTTAGAGCGCCTCGGTCCAGTTCCCGACGAGAGAGGCAAAGTTCCAGTTCACGAGCGTTTGGGCCCAATGAAGAAGCCCAGAACGACTCAACACGTTGGGGGTCGCCGTCACCTCCAGTATGACAAAGAGCTCAAGGCAACTGCACGCACCAATTTGCGCATCGAAGTCCAAGAGCACACTGAAGACTCGCGCCCACAAAGGCACGTTTCGAGGCGTGTAACTTTTGAAAGCCCAAAGAAGGCGATCCAACCTCAGATGGAAACATTATCATCTGATAGTGATAGTGTTATACCTGAGAAGTCGTGCCCGCACACGATAGGTTACTCCGACTGTCAAAATGACGAGTTGTACTATCGTGCTGGGGGTACGAATAGAACCAGGAAGAGGAGTCCCCGAGAACAGGAAATTCAATGCCCCTGTTCCAAACTCATTCGGGCGGTATTGTCTGAATGCAACTGCATCAAGGCGGTCCCCGAAAGAGTTTCAGTTTTTGAAAGACTCAGCATGGAAGCGCCAAATTCAACGAAGAAGAAGGATGATTGAAGACGGAGAATTTCCGAGGGTCACCACCAACATGACCAGCAAGGGGACATCGGCACGGGATGATTTCGAGTCGATTCTGAGAGCCTCCCGGCCTAGAACCCGTCTGCAGTCCGGAACCATCGAGCGAGCAACCTATGGTAGGGTTCGGACAAGACGCCCTTCAGAAGATGAAGAATCTGATGCCGGCTCCGCAGTCGCATCAGATAATACGGTATCCAGCGAGGGACAACCCCGCGAGGCACTTATGATAAGTGCGGAACAAATTGCCAAGATGCTTGAAGACGCCTTAGCTAAGCAACAGGAAACCTTCAGGTTCGAGATGCAGATGGCCATGCAGAACATGAGAGAAATGCATGACCAACAAATCCAAGCATTGGCGAACCAACAAGGCGAGCCGAACCGTCGTAACCCGGTTAATCTGGAAAATGAGGATACGAATGCTCATAATATCAATGATCCTCCCGTCAATGCAGGGGGTGGTAATGAGAATGCTGGCGAAAACACCGGTGAAAATTTGAAGATCAAAAACGTCGAGAGCAAAATTAATACATTGATTTCCGCTCAAGAGACGAAGAAAATAGGCATTTCTTGCCCATACCCAAGAGAATGGGAATCGATCCCATATCCGGCGAAGTTTAATCTAATTAAAAAGAGGAGGAGAGGAGGATTTGGTACGGAGATATTTCTCGCTCCCGGGTTTATTATGACTCCCATTCGGCCCTTAGCTGAAGGTGATTGTGTGCTTGCAGCTAAGGTCGTTTGACATGACACGGCTGTTCTGGCTGGCCTCTCTTTGAGGAGATGCTCACAGATTATCCTCTCATGCTATTATAGTGAGGAGGGGCGTGTGGCGGGAGTGTTGTGGGGTTCTGTTTTACTCTTGATTGGAGTCGTGTTGGAACTTCATTTGACGGGCAACTTCGGCGTAGATATGGTTGAAGAGCTTCATTGGGCTTCGGCCGAGCAGGGCTTCAAACCAACGAGCTTTTCTCGGCAGGAGAACTTCATTGGACTTGCGGGGGACGATAGAGCCGGACTAGAGGACATTTCATTTTTTCTTATTTAGACATTATCTGCCTCGAGTAACTTGGCCTTGGTCGAACTCTACGCGGAGCGCTCTCACACCCGGGATTGCATATCGGCGCTTGTTAATGGTTCTATTGGAGCGGACTGCTAAGGTCGACTCTCGTATGGGCTGTTGGAGATGGTCGTGGCGGCTCGCCACTGTGGCAGTTTTTTGCGCCAGGATTGGTGTGCGTATGTTGTGGAAAACTGTTATCTTTTTCATTGAAATGATTGTTCATCTTTGGGTTTACAAAGATCGCGGTCTTTTAATTAGAGTCCGTGTAGTCGGTACTAAATCAAGAAAAAAATTTAAATTAACAACCTTGTCCTTGTGAACCATCTATTCTGTCTGTGCAAGCTCCTGTTTTGCGGGTTTGCGCTTGTTGTGAATTGTGTGGTTCTTTGGCCGACGGCTGGTTTGGCTTGTAGTTGTGCCGGACCACACTGATTGGGGCAGCCGTTTAGATCTTCGTGGACGCCACCGCGCGATGAGATCCCGGTGCCGGATGGCTACAGAGAGTATGGCGGGTATTTATTCCCATCTTGGGAGGGATAATAGCCGGGGAGGGATTAAATCGCACCAAGGGGAAATAATCGCTCGCATCTCGAGATGCGTAAGACCAAGCTTCAGATGCTGGGAGTGTAAGTCTCGTCGTAGATCTCAGATCTGTTCTTTCTTCCTGCTCGAGGATGCCTGCCTTTTCTGTAGCGTGGAATGGGTCGCCGAGGATCAAGATCGGCGAAATGTGCAAGTCTTCTGTCTGTCAAGGGCTCCGGAGTTTCAGCTCTTCATGCCGGCAGAGTTTTGGGGCGGCTCTTGAAAGTTCGCCTTTGAAAAATGAACATCTACTAAGGCCTATTTATAGGCTCTCAGGACAGTGGGCGCTGCAAAAAGGGAATTGGTCGGGCTCACGCTTGGCTGGCCACTAGGTCGGGCCACGGCGTGGGCCACATGTCCCACCTCGGGTGGCTGCAGCACTGTGCCTAGGCCACCTTGAGGTGGCTCGGCTCATAGGGCCGATGCCACCGCGAGGTTCGGGCTCGGCGCACCGAGGCCAGCGCGCGAGGTGGGCTTCGGCGCACCGAGGCCACAGCGGCTCCCGAGGTGGGCTCGGGCCACACGAGCCCACCGTGCAGGGTTGCTCGCCTTGGGCCGACCGCACCTTGAGGTGGCTCGGGCTATTGGCCGGAGCCCCCGCGGGCGGGTGTTTTCCGACTTTTTTCGAGTCGGTTTTCGCGTTGTTCCTCGCGTTTGTCCGTTTTGCGTTGACCTGAGAACTGGCAGTTTGATGATGTCTGATTTGCAGTAAGTTGATTCCTGATTTGCAGGTAAATGCGCGCTTTCCGAGGTTCGAGTGCCGAAATATGATCTTGAGTGTACGGATGGCGGTCGATTCGTCCGAGTCCGCTCTCGTGGGATTGATTCGTATGATTCGCTCAACATCTCATTAGCTTGATTCTGGCAGTCAGCGGGTTGGATTCATTCCGTCGCTTGCCGTGCGATTCGTCGATCTTCGTCGGCCTCCTGTTGGCACCGCTTCGTCGGTTTGTGCCAAGCTTATGGCTAGGGGACGGCTATACAGCAATTTATATGCCTACACTCATCTTCACTAAGATGGCAGGAAATGAAGCGCCATAGGATTTCGGGCCGTTGGGGCTGTTGTGGCACAAGTCCGCTTGGGCGTGTCCATGGTGGGTATCGTTCACGTGTCTCATCCCTAGCTTTGGTGCGATGTGGCTCTGGGTTTGAACCCATTTGTTGTGGGCACCGACTAAAACTGATTGAGCCACCGGGCGTTTGCTCGCTAACATTCTTGGACGGGCTTCGGGTGATAACGCCTACACTCAATTAGCGCCTGGATCTCTTGTCTTCGGTCGTACGACTTAGTTGGGTGATGGACCGCGTCTATGGTATGCGCAAGTACTTCGGATGCCGTCACCGTTTGTTTGCTGCGCTTGCTTGATTGCCACGATCGCACGGCAGCTGGGATCTTGTTGTCTCGGCAGCGGTATTTGGAAAGATTGCCGGAACTTCGGTCATCACTTGAAGGAGTATGACTTTAGGAAACGTCGGTCCGCAGATTTCTGCTTCTGAGGCCTGTTGTTTTGCCATTGCCGCTCGAGATTGGTTGTGGTGCTTGTTGCCTGTGGCTGTTGCTGAGGTTGCAATTGAAAGTTTGATTAGCCATCAACTGCATTAAGCATGTGCCTTACCTTTCGCCCCCCCGTGGACGCAATTCTGCTTTGGAGCATTTCGTCGGCCATGTTTGGCCCTCTTTGCTGCGTTTCTGCGCTCTTGAGAAACGGCGCTCGGCTTGGCTCTTCCTGCGGGACTCTCAGATCCTTCCATGTCTTGGACGGTGCTGTTCCCCATTGCTTCCGAGAACGTGGCCAGGCGCGAGATTGTTGTGGCAAGTCTGAGAGGATGAATTCCTGCAGTGATTGGGTCCCTGCAGTTCATCACCTTGTTCGCGACCCTTTTGACAAGAAAGGTGCTCACTACTCCCCGTCCTTCTGCTTCTCATCGAGCAACGATCGGGCGTATAGATACCTTGGTGTCATCGGTCGAAGAAATTGGCAAGGAACTTGGTTCTCCTGTCGTCGCCGCTATTTACGCTGCCTGGCTTGAGGGCGGCGATACCAATCGAAGGCGCTGCCGGCGAAGAGTGCCGACCGAATGACCGCAAGCGCATCAGAGGCTCTCTACAGGCAGAGAATAACCCCAAGTACGATTTGAAGTAAATCAAATGGGCTGGGTAGGTGAAGCCATCCCATTAAACGGCGTGAAGTTA